>NW_026262541.1:0-27306 GCF_009764475.1 Pristis pectinata
CCTTGCTCTGACCCCTCAGCAGTTTACGGACCCGACTGACCACAAAGATGTGCCGGACTGTCAGAGCGTTGAGCAACAGAATTACAGCGAAAGGGAGCAACGGAGTTAAAACCGTAAAGAACCAGTCATATCCCACCCACCCGGGGTCAGTGAAATAGGTGTCCATTGGTGCACAGAACCACGGTACGTTATTGATTATCTTTCCGGGTTCCAGCGTAAAGTAGAAGGGAACGTTTTTGAGACACAGCAGAACGCCGGTTGTTGTCAGAACCACAGCCGCAGTTTTCCCGGTGCAATATTTTGTTTTCAGCTTCTGGCAACAGATGGCGACAAATCGATCAAAGGTGAACGTGACGGTGAACCAGACAGAACAGTCTGTCGCTGCAAACCTCAGCGCCAAAATAACGCTGCACACAGGGGTGATGTCCAAAAAACAGACCGGAAAGTAATGAAAATTGATCCGAAACAAAATGACCTCAGTGACAATGACCAGTAGATCTGCCGCTGCCATGGCCACCAGGTAGCGAATGGTGCAGGTGGAGAGGCCGCACTTTTCCCGGGAGAGGATCACAATCGCCAGTAAATTCACTGGAGAAATAGAAGAGAGCAGACACTGGGCATCACTGAACACATTCTCCCGGTCTGAACACCGGCTCGAGTTTCAGCTGAATATCAGGAGTGTTGGGAGTCGTTGCGTGTCTGCAAACATGATCACATCAGACACAGATCAAACCGTGTCCAACCTGAGTGCTTCAGTGGTGAGGTATTAAGGTGGGGTAAATGGCGGGGAGGAACGTGCTGCCGTCCGCGACACTGAGGCGGAATGACCGTTCCTATAATTAATACTGGTTACAGACTCTAACGGAGCCGGCTTCACAGATCTAACCGCAACCAACCGTGTGTAACCACGTTCTGGAAACTCAGCATCTGATGCGACCGAGGAAGGTTTCAGAGAGAAGGCAGGGACAACTTAGTAGCCAGCAGCAGAGCGGCTCCGTTAATGGATGAATTCCACAGTGAGGTCAGTTCGATAATAACACTCCAGTAGATCCGTGGAAACCTATTCAGATGTTCGGATCCAATAATTGACCAAGAGACAGTGGGACTTGACCGCGACAGACTCCACCGCGAGGTGTGTCCACAGGATCAGGTGTTCACTCTAATCAATAACACATTAACAGTGAACTTCACAATGTAAAACCCTCCCAGTCACACGTTCCCGGACAGCTGCCTGTCCCAGAACTGGGACAACTCTGGGCAAGGTGCCACTGAAGGCAGAAACAACAGTCGAATGGATCCCGTGAGTCAGAGCAGAAAGAGGTTTTGTTTCGGTTGTCAGAACAAATGAGAAAAATCAGAATATTGAATTGACAGGATCGACCACTGATGTATTTTTTGTAAAAGTATCATCAATAACATGGTCTTAAACAGGTTCACACACGGAAATACAAAACATGAATCACTCTGCTCACTTACCAGGAACTCCGATGACGGCAATGATCACGTACAATATTTTCTCCACACTGTAGTACATTTTTATCATTTTCTCTGGCCAGCGAGGAGCACCTGTGTGCGGCAAGTAATCTCTCGGAATGGAATGTGGAGACAGAGCACTCCAGGGGTTTTATACCATTTAGTGATCTCCACGGGGACAGGGAGATTTCAACAGAGTTAAAATGTAGATGTTTAAATTACTAACAGACCAATGACGTCAGTCAAATGAAATGCCCGCTGTGACAGGTTGTGATTAAAGATACATTTATTTATTTATTAGGCACATGTTCATCGAAACACTGCGAAATTCTTTTTTTTTGAATCACTGAGAATGCTCTGGGGGCAGCCTGCAAGCGTGGCCACTCGTCCAGCGCCAACATAGCATGACCACAGCTCCTAACCTGTACGTCTTTGGTTTCTTGGAGGAAACAGGTGCACCCGGATGAAACCAACACAGTCACGGGGAGAACGGACAAACTCCTTACAGACAGCGGCAGAATGGAACCCGGGTCACTGGCGATGTTATAGCGTTACGCTAACGGTTACACTGCCGTGCCGCCAATTCAGTGAATCAATTGAAAAACTGGAAAGAATGGAAATTGTTGACGGTACCGAAGGATGTGAATTGGTAGCGGCATTGTTCCAGCAAATGGGATACTGTTTGAAACATCGTCAGACCCAACTCTGCACCTCATGTGTGTGGCTGATTCCTTCCAATCTGCTTCAGTCAGCAAGAAAATCCCAAATGACTGGGGCCCTCTCAGGGCTTCAGCCTGCCAGGTTTGAAGGCCCTCTGTGAGACATTTGACCACAGGCAAGGGAATAGGTTCAACAGATGGTCTGAGATTAATATGGCCCCTGCAGTCTGATTCTCCACTCAGTCTGATCGCGGCTCATCTCCCTGTAATCTCGTGCCCCACTCCGGGGATACCAGGAACCAACCACACCTTGTTTGCATGAAATGTACCTCACTTTGTCCTGGATAAAATCTCTACCTTCATCACCATTGAGGAGGAACGTCCGCTCTGAGCAAATGAACGTTGCCGCCTTATATTTGTCTATCACCTTAATAGAACAGAGTAACGTAAAGCACAGGAACAGGCCCTTTTGCCCACAATGTCTGTGCCGACTATTATGACTCATTAAACTGATCCAATCTTGGAAAGAAGAGACTGACTATCTGGGATAAATCTGACTTTCATAGTTGTTCTGTACTTCGATCAAGTCGCCTGCTTGTCGTGACGAATACAGACCACTTCACATCTGCCAAGTTAAGTCTCCGTGTGACTCAGTCACAGTCGCAGCAGTTGGAGCCGATCTTCTTGAGTGTTTATGGAGCCGCCCTCACACAGACAAGCGGCAAATATTCAACCGCGTTCCACACTAACGGCTCGCAGTGGGAAGGGTTTGAGTTGTCGGGATATCCGTTCTCTTACCTGGTGTTACAACCACACTGATTTTGCCGCCGGACTCTCAGAGTGCCGAAAAATGTGATGCTGGGGATTTTGGTGGCGGATGATTTCTCCTTTGTCATCCAACTGCGTGTCAACGAGAGGCAGTGGGACTTCATCTTGTTGGCGAAGGTCACCGTCTGGTAGTTAATTTGTTGGAATATTGGTCGTGATTCATCAGCCCATGTCGAACTGCTGTCGAATACTTGCCGTATGAAGGCGTGGGCCGCTTCAGTGATACAATGCTGGAAGCAAGAAGAATCCATCAGTTTGAAACAACGGTGGTGTTTGAACAATCGAGCAGATGGTAAGAAACTGTTCCTCACAGCAGATGAGTCTAAGACCAGAGGACGTCTGTTTAAAGTGAGGTGGGAGAGGTTTAGAGAGGATCTGTGGAAGATGTGTTCTCGCCCAGAGGCTACTTGCAATGTGTAACTCACTGCCGGATTAAGGGGCGGAGGCAGTTGCTCTGACAACGTGTGAGAAACACTTGGACAAGCACTTCCATCGCCATGGCAGAGAGCGCTGCTGAACGTTATCAGTGCAGACAGGATGGTCGGCATAGAAAACATGGGCCGACTGGTCTGCTTCTGTGCTCTGTGGCACGAATATTCTATGCCACCCTGAGACATCAGAGAGGGAGTTCTCTGTTCACCTGAATCTCGGGAGGAATTAGCGATCCTGAGATGAGTTCAGATGTGGCTCATGGTCATGGACAGGGCGGTGTGAGGTCAGGAGAGGCAGGTAAAGGCATCCAGAGGGTAGTTCTGGAGGAGACTTAGCGCTTACCCTTGTCCAACTGGTCCGAAGTTCTTGTTTTCTGTCTCCTTGTGCGGACGTGGGAGCAGACTGCAGGGAGGGTGTGAACACTCTCCATGGTCTTGTGAACTAGAGAGCTGCTCACGTGGAGGGGAAAGTGTAACAAAAGTGGTACAGTATCATAGAGTGTGTCCTATTTAGGGGAGCGAACGCTGTCTCTAGAGCAGAGGCACAGAGTCCCGCGGGCTGTGTTGCCTGCCCGGTGCCGGGGATAACGTCATGTCTTCTGGGCTGGTGAAGACGCTGGGGAGGAAGAGACGGGTCACCTCACTCCCACTCGCCCCACATACTCCCTCCCTCCCAATCCCATCCGCCACTCCTTCGTACATCCATTTTCCCTGCTCGCACACCGCTCCCATTTCCCCTCCTAACACTCCCTTTCCTGCAAAACTCCCATCTCTGCCCGTCACACCTCCCCACTCCCGAATTAGAACAGCAATCATAGAAAAATCCTGTAGCACAATTCAGGCCCTTTGGCCCACAAAGCTGTGCTGTACATGTCCCTACCCTAGAAATCACCAGGCTAACATACAGCCCTCTGTTGTTCTCATCTCCCTGTACCTATCCAGAAGTCTCTTAAAGGACCGTATCGTATCTGCCTCTAGCATTGTTGCCGGCAGCCCATTCCACGCACTTACCACTTTCTGAGTACAAACCATACCCTTCACATCTCCTCTGTACCTACTCCCCAGCACCTTAAACCTGTGTCCTCTTGCGGCCATCAATTCAGCCCTGGGGAAAATCCTCTGACTATCTACACTGTCGTAGCCTCTCATCAACTTATACACCTCTATCAGGTCACCCCTCATCTCCTTCGCTCCTAGGAGAAAAGGCTGAGTTCACTCTACCTGTTTTCATAAGCATGCTCCCCAATCCAGGCAGCATCCTTGTAAATCTCCACTGCACACTCTCCACGGCTTCCGCATCCTTCCTGTAGTGAGGCGAAGAGAACTAGGCACAGTACTCCAAGTGGGGTATGACCAGGGTCCTCTATAGCTGCAAAATTACCTCTCGGCTCCTAAATTCAATTCCACGATTGATGAAGGACAATACACCGTATTCCTTCTTGACCACAGAGTCAAGCTGTGCAGCTGCTTTGAGCGTCCTATAGACTCGGACCCAAGGTCCCTCTTACACTCCAAGGGTCTTACCATTAATTCTATACTCTGCCATCAGACTGCATTCAGAGGGGAGGGGTGTACACTCTTTAACAATTTTGAGTCTATTCTGCCAGTTTACCATGGATCCTATGTGCCTCAATCTTCTGGATCAGCCTATCTTCTACGAGGAGTGTTTCGAAGACTTCAATGAAGTCCATGTAAATAACATCCACTGCCGACTCTCATCAATCATAGAACATATAAAACATTACAGCACAGTACAGCCCTTCAGCCCACGATGTTGCGCCGACATTTTATCCACTGTCGGCTGCGCGGTCCACGCACTCAACACGCTCTGTCTAAAAAACCTAACTGTGACATCCCTCTGTTACCTTCCTCTAATCACCTTGAAGTTATGCCCCTCGTGTTAGTCGTTTAAGTCATGAGAAAAAGTCTCTGACTTCCAATCAACCTGTGCCTCTTATCATCTTATGCATCTCTTTCGAGTAACCTCTCATCCTCCTTTATTCCAAAGAGAAATGTCATTGCTCCCTCAAACTATCCTCATAAGACATTCTCTCCAATCCAGGCAGCATCCTGGTAAATCTTCTCTGCATCATCTATAAAGCTCCCACATCCTTCCTATAATGAGTCGACCAGAACTGAACACAACACTCCAAGTGTGGTCGGAGCAGAGATTTATAGAACTGAAAAATTACATCACGTCTCTTGATCTCAATCCCCAAACCCCCGCCCCACTAATGAGGGCGAATACACCATACGCCTTCTTAACAACGCTATCGACTGCGCGGTGACATTGAGGGATCAATGGACGTGGACCCGAAGATCACTCTGTTCCTCCACACTGTTCAGAATCCTGCCATTAACCTTCTATTGCGCCTTCGAATTTGATCTTCCGTAGTGTATCATTTTACACTTTTCATGGTTGAACTCTATCTGCCACTTCTCAGCCCAGCTCTGCATTCTAACAATATCCTGTTGTAACCAACAGCACTTCTACACTATCCAAAACACCACCATTCTTTGTGTCATCAGCAACCTTACCAACCCACCCTTCCACATCTTCATCCAAGTCATTTCTGAAAATCACAAAGAGCAGGGGTCCCAGACCAGATCCCTGCGGAACCCCACTGGTTACTGACTTCCCGGCAGAATACGCTTCATCTACAACCACCCTCTGTCTTATATAGACGAGCCAGCTCTTGAATCTACATTCTACTATTACTGGCATCCGATTTATCCACTCCGCTCGTTAACTCATCAGCAGGTAATCAGGTCACAAGGAACAGGGGTAGGAGCAGGCTATTCGGCCCAGGACTTATGTCTACCTTCAAATCACAGAACATGTTTTCAAAAATACTCCTACTTTTCTCGGCATCCAAAAGTAAAATTATCCACCAATTGATCCATAAAATTGCAGTTTAGGATACGCGGGAGTTGCGACTTGATGGGGGGGGGGGAGTTTGTATTCGCACTTGCAAGGAAGAACAAAGATAATGTGTATTCTACAGCGATTGCAAGACATGCTGCAAACGTACAACGTCGTGGAAAGGCAATGAAACCTTCGCCACTGGAATTGTTTTCCATTCGGTCTGCTATCAACTGATCCTCAAGAAGAACTGTTTGGCAGCTGGACCAATAAATATCCATGGTTCTATGATCACAGTTTTATTTCTTCGTGATTAATTTTTAATTCGTTCCCACGGAGCAAAGTTGTTCAGCAGGGAACTCACTGTTGGATAATCTGCAGGTGACTCAGAACATTGGCTGCAGTGCAACGTCCACGCGACTGCAGGGAAATGACTGAAAGCAGTGGATTGTGTTCGAATCTCCGCAGTGGCCTGGGAAAACTGTGCACTTTTGACACCGAGAAAGTCGTGACAACAGGGCACCCATCCTTTCCTAGTAAATGGAGAGTAAAGGCCAAAACGTCAATCGACTCCAATACCCTGACATATTTGCGTCGGGAAATTCAGCCGTTCGTATAAAGGCTCATGGACGAGGTAACCTGTGCAAGACGGCAGGACTGCACCTCAACTGGAGTGGAAAGCGATACCCTTGCAGGCAGATTTACCAGTGCTACTCAAGTGGGTTTAAACTGGATTATCAGGGGTTCTGTTCCTCAGGGCGGCAAAACACAAGGCTGTAAAGTGATGCAGAAGTCAGTGACAAGAAGTTGAATGGACAAGACAGGAATATCTCCTCAAATAACTTGTATTTATCTCAATGCAGGAGGTCTGACAGCTAAAGCGGGTAAATTCGGAGAATGGGTCTCAACGTGGGACTGGGATATTCTCGCCATTACAGGAACATGGCGAAGGAAGGTACAGAAAGGGCAGCTGAATGTTCCAGGGCACGGGTGCGTTAGCGGATAGACATGGGGGAAGGAGATCAGCGGCAGTTCCGCTTTTCATCAAGGGGAACGTCCCGGCCCTGGTTAGAATGAAATCAGTGAACCATCATCCATTCAGGCTCCATGGGTGGAGCTGAGAAATGAGAAGGGGATGATCACCTTGTTGGGGTTGTACTATACGCCCCCACATGTTCAATGGGATTTCGAAGAACAAATATGCAGGGAGACTGTGGAGGTAGATCGCAGATGCTAGAGAAGAAATTGCGGGAGACCTCGCTGAGATATTTGCATCATCGTTATCCACGGGTAAGGTGCCGGTAGATTGGAAGGTAGCGAATAGTGTGCCTTCGTTTCAGAAGAGCTGCAATAAAAGCCTGGAAGCCATAGACCAGTCAGTCCGACATCCGTGGTAGGTAAACTGCTGGAGAAAATGCTGAGGCAGAAGGAATGCATGCATCTCGAAAGGCAGGGGCTGATTAAGGGCAGTCAACACGTCCTTCTGCGTGAGAGATCATGCCATCCGAACTTCACTGAGTTTCTTTGTTGATATTGTGAACGAGAACGTCGATAAGGGCAGCGCGGTAGACATGGTCTATCTGGACTTCAGCAAGGCCGTTAGTAAAGTTCCAGATGGTGGGCCGCTGTGGAAAGGTAGATCGCACGGAGTCCAGGGAGAGCTGGCGAACTGGATGCACAGTTGGCTTGATGGTAGGAAGTAGAGGATGATGATGGAAGGTTGCTTCTCAGACTGGAGTCCGTGACTAGTGGTGTGCCTCAAGGGCCGGTGCTGAGGCCGTTGTTAACTATATCAACAATTTGATAAGAAGATGCAAGGAATGGTTAGGACGTTTGCAAATGACACTAATATAGTTGGTATAGTGGAAAGTGAAGGTTATCAAAATCACCGGGTGATCGTGATCAGCTGAGTAAGTGGGCCGATGAATGGCAAATGGAGTTTAATTTTGATAAGTTAGATATGTTGCGTTTTGGAAAGTCAAATCAACGTAGGACTTTCACAGTGAACGGCAGGGCCCTGGGGAGGGGTAGAGACCGTAGGGTCCTTAGAGTTCAAGTGCATGGTTTCCTGAATGTGGAGTCACAGGTAGACAGGGTGGTGAAGAAATCCTTTGGCAAGCTGGCCTTCATCATTCAGGGAATTGAACATGAAATTTGGGAAGTCATAGTGCAAATGTACAGGACGCTGATGAAGCCGCACATGGAGTATAGTGTTCTGTTTTGGTCGCCCTGCTATAGGAAAGATGTTATTAAACTGCAGGGAGTGCAGAAAAGGTTTATAGAGATGTTGCCAGTACTTGAGCGACTGAGTTATCGGGAAATGTTGGACAGGCTAGGATTTCTATTGCGTACAACGTAAGAGACTGAAATGTGATCTCATGGAGATGTGCAAAATCATGAGGGACATCTATAGAGTGAACGCAGGCAATCCTTTCCCAAGGTTGGGGAGTTAAAGACTAGAGAGCAGAGGTTTGAGTGGAGAGGGGAAAGATTTAAAGAAAAACTTTGGGGCAACTTTTACAGAAGGTGGAGCATATGCTGAAAGAGGTGCCATAGGAAGTGGTTGAGACATGGACAATAACAACTTTTAAAAGACAACTTAAAAGTACACGGACAGGACAAGCTCAGAAGGTTATGGGACTGGCTTGGATGGTCATCTTGGTCGGCATGGACCAGTTGGGGCGGCGGTCCTTTTCCCGAGCTGTATGGCTCCATGACATCCATGTCTCTTGACAACCATCCCTCCCCGCTTTCTCCGTCTATGTGCGGGGATATCAATGTCCATTCCCGGTGTTGCCGCGCGAATGTGGAACCACACCCTGATCCACATAATACTGTAAATGCCTAGCATTTGGCCACTTGCTCAGGTGTACAAATTACAGGACAATATGCATGCAGCCTCTTTCCAGCTCGATCTCTCAATCAGCTCTGAAACTCCTGCGAATGCAAGACAGATTTATTGCAATTCTTCTAAATCGTTGACATACCGCGCGGAAAGCTATCGGCTGTTGGGTACATCTTCTGTTACCGCCTGCCACTCGGCAAAAGACGGCTTCATTCCTCCTCCTTGTTTCCGTCCGCCGACCAGTCCACCGTCCCCATCAGTAACTTACCGCCAATCCTATCCCATATTCTACGATTTTGCACACCTATCTTTGATGTGGGATTTCTTGAAAGTCTTCTGAAAGTCCATCGTCACCGCAACTGCTGGATCCACCTCAGCTGTTGCGCTCTACAAAACTAAACATATCCTTTTCAGCCACAGAGTCATGGAGTCAAACAGAGCCGAACCAGTCCCTTCCGCCCAGCCAGTCCATGCCGAGCAAGCTGCCGATCTAAGATAGTCCCACGTCCGCGTTTGCCTTATATACCGATAAAACTTTGCCGTCCACGTGCCCGTATAAGTGCTTCGCATGCTTAAACCCCTTCCTTCTATGCCGCCTTCTTGCTCAGCATGTCCCATTTTAATGTATTTGCCCAAATATCCCTCGAAAACTTTCCTGTTAATGTACCTGTTCAAATGTATTTGAAACGCTGCTGTTGTACCACACCCCCACCACCACTTCCTCTGGGAGCTCGTTCTATATACCAATCCTCTGTTTGAAAAACTTGCCCCGCAGATTCCCTTTCTTATGTTAAACACACGCCTTCTAAATTTAGGCTCCACAATGCCGGGAAAAGTGATTTTCCATCTGATCTGTAATCTTCATGATTTCCCATATCTAATCGCATATCTGAGGTGACCCCTCAGCCTCCTTCGCTCCAGAGAAAACGGCCCAAGCCGATCCAATCTCTCCTGGTAACTCAATCCCTCCATTCCCGGCATGCACGAATTAGCCCGAGATATCCCCAAAAGACCTCAGGAGAACATAACATCTGAGCTCCACGAAGCGTCCTAAACAATACAAATCTAATCATTCCAAGACAACTCCATTCATAACTTCCAAAGAATTCAGTTTTTCCACAAAGTAAATATTTAAAGTCAACTTCTCTAAAATACCCCCCCCCCCATATCAAATTACTGAGGCTTGAAGTTTCTCCAACAATTCGTGAATTCAGAGTCACAGAATATCGCAAGCATGCAGAATTCTGTAATCCAGAACTTTCAGCCTCATTTTCAGAGAGGGGATCGAGTGTTGCCCCACTCCAGTAGGGCCAGGTAAACACGAAATGTATTTCTGCAGCAGAAATAATCAACAGAATTGAGAGCAGTGATTGGTCCTGTATTAAATTAAAAGAACCACTGGACAAAAAGCGAGAATCGACAAAGGAAAACATAAAACCCAACAGATTTATTCTGTGTTTGAATAAATCAGAGATTAAAATCTGTGAATGATTTCTGTTACTCTCAATCCTGAGAAAGGGTACAACTTTCCTCCTGGCTAATCGTTTCTGCTTCTGAAAATAATACCTTATTTTAGGTTTGGGTTTGATGTTTATCAGTCTGGCTTGAAGAATGCTGTAATTCATAAACCATTTCGTGTGCTCTCACTCTGACATTTCCTTCCATTTAGCGCCCGACGGCCAATGACCACAAAGTTTGCGGATGACAGAAACATTGTTGATGTTGTGGATAGTAAGACGGTTTCCCGACAATATGACACTCTCTGTTAGAAACCTGAACGGAGTGTTTGCAGATGAAATTTAATCCCGACAACTGGAGCATAAAATGGAACACAAAATGCATCTCGACGAACAGAGAGACCGAATGGTCCAAGACCATGGTTCCCTGAAAGTGAAAACAGAGGTCGATATCATGGTGATGAAGGCATATGGCATGGTAGCCTTCACAGGTCGCGACATGGAATATCGACGTGGGGACCACAGGAGAGGAAGGACAGATTCCACTGCAGAGAGTGCAGAGCAGATTAACCCGGGTGTTGCCTGAATTGGAGGATTTTAGTTACTGCGAGAGATTGCATCGGCTGGGTAATTGGATAACAGTAAGGTCCAAAACCTCGAAACCCTGGAAGGCGGAGCTGCCTGTGCTGCCCTTCCCTCAACTGAGTTTATCTTAATGGCTACAACATCGCAGTTCCCTACATTAATCCAGCCTCCTGAGCTCAACTGCGGTAAGTGTTATGCTCATTTCATGACAATAAATACACTTCATTCCATCATTCCTGCTGTCCTCAGTGTCCAGCTCCTGCTTGTTTTCTCGATTGGACAAACTTGATGAAATCTTTACCTTCTCGATATCGCCACCTGCTGCCGTGCTGCTCCGGTTCCACTGCTTTGCTGCACATCTTCTCTCTGTGACTGGGCGCGTTTGCCGCAGCTGCTAGTCTGACTTTGGACGAACTATGGCGGAGATGTAAAATACCAGAGGGTCTATATTAATGGTTGGAGGAGGAAAATGTGCATGAGATTTACGATGAACGTTTTTTACACAAGGTGTGGCTGGTGCCAGAATCGCTCTCGGTGAGGTTATAGAAGCAGATACCACGTCAACGTTTGTGAAGAGTTTAGGCAGCCGTCGTTTCATAGAATTCTACAGCGCGGAAACAGGCCCTTCTGCCAGACGTCCATCATTATAGTTGGAGCAGGACAGCGTGCATGAGATTTAAGCTGAGAGTATTTTCCACAAAGGGTGGATGGTGCCAGGAAAGCGCAGGGGGCCGTTGTGGATGCACATACACTTTAACATTTTTGAAGAGTTTCGGCAGACGTAGAGCTCTACAGTACGGAAACAGGTCCTTCAGCCGGTCGTTCACGCCGACCAAGGTGTCTATCTATCCCACCTGCCTGCGTTGGATCCCTCTGAAGCTTTCCATTTCACGTACTTGTCCGAGTCCTTTAAAAGTTGTAATTGTGGGCGCTTCGACTACTTCTTCTTACAGCTCGTTCCATATACCCACCACCCACCGCCCTCTGTGAAAATATTGCCTCGAAGATCGCCTTTAAATCTTCCCCTCTCCCTAATGTCCCATGCCCTCCAGATTATCTCTACCCTACCCTTGGGTAAATAATATGACCATCCACCTTATCTCGGGCCGTGACGATTCAAAATTCCTGTTTAAAATCTCACCTCGGCCTCCTTAGTTACAGGGGGGAAAACAACACCTTATCCAGTCTCTGCTTACAACTCAAGCCTCTCTCCCATGACTCATTTACTATATGTTGTGGCAATGGTGATTTCAATATCATAGGACAGATTCAACATAAAGCGGACTGAGAGTAGGTACTTGCAGGCAGCTCGGCATCCGACAGGGAAGAATCCCTGAAGTGAAATAATGAAAGATTAGAGGCAACATGTTGCAATTGGCGTGACAAGTAAAAGACCCTTTGGATGTCATGGGAGATGGGGACAGGAAAACGGTAAGACAATTAAAGCACGGAGAAATACAGAGAACTGAAAACTAGAAAAGAGACGTTGCAGGGAGAGGTGCACTTTAGAATAATGTCAGAAGGAAATTAAAGTCTTCGAAATATGCGGATGGAACAAGACCTACCAAAGGCCCAGAGCAATTTAGCAGAACATTAACGAGAAAAAAGCAAATCACAGGTTGCAGTGCGAAAGGATAAATGATGGAATTGATGCTTGGTGTCAGAGGATGTTGGCAAAGTACGAAGCCAGAACTTTACATTGGTTAGGCATTTGAGAAGATCCCTCGCGGTAGAGTGATCAGGAAGATTAATATTGGTATTGGTATTGGTATTGGTTTGTTCTTCTCACTTGTACCGAGCTACAGTGAAAAGCGTCTCTTGCATACTGATCGTACAGGTCAATTCGTTACACAGAGCAGTTACATTTAGTTAGTACAGAGTGCATTGATGTCGTACAGGTAAAAACAACAGTACAGAGCAAAGAGTCACAGCTACAGAGAAAGTGCAGTGCAATAAGGTGCAAGCTCACAACAAGGTAGATAGTGAAGTCTTAGTCCATATCATTGTGTAAGGGAACTGATCAATAGTATTATCACAGTGGGACAGGAGCTGTCCTTAAGTCTGGTGGTACGTGCCCTCAGGCTCCTGTATCTTTTACCCGATAGAAGAGGAGAGAAGAGATCCTCGGTGAATTAGTAATTTAGATTCAGAACTGGATTTCCCCATGGATAGCTCAGTAGGTGGGGGAAGGATGTTTTTCAGGTTGGAGTTCTGTCACCAATACTGTTCCGCAGCGATCAGTGCTGAGACCTCTGTTGTTTGTGATATCAAAGCAAGGGCAACGTTTGCTTTGCTGTACAGAGGGATCCTGGGGTCCAAACGTCTCTTTAACAGACAATGCAAGTAGACAGAAACCATATGGAATGCTTGCCTTCTTCATTCACTGCATTAAGTACTAGAGTCAGGAAGTCATGTTACAGTTGCACAAAACTTTAGTTTGACCTTATTTGGACTACTGTGTGCAGTTATTGTCTCCCCATTACAGGAAATACGTGGAGGCTTGGTTTACCAGGATGCTGCCTGGATGAGATGTTATGAACCATGAGAGTTTGGACAAGCATGGGTTGTTTTCTCCAGAGGGTCGAAGGCTGAGTGAGACCTGATGTAAATGTATAAAATTATGAGATGTATATGCAGGTTGGCCAGTCGAAATCTTATTCCTGCGGTCGAATTGTCAAATACGAAAGGTCACGCATTAAAGATGAGACGGAAGAAGTTCAAAGGAGGTGTGGGGACAGGTTTTTTTTATACAGAGTGTCGTGGGTGCCTGGAATGCCTTGCCATAGGTAGTAGTGGAAGCAGATACAATATGGCCTTGAAGAAGCTTTCAGATAGGCAAATGAATATGCAGAAAGTCGAGGGACATGGATCCTGTACAGACAGGTGAGATTTACTTTAGTTTGGTATCGTGTTCGGCGCAGACATCGTGAGCCCATGAGCTTGCTCCACTGACGTAGTCATCCACGTTTTACGTTCGGAACAAAATGCAGCTCCCACTCCTTTCTCACATGGTCTTTTGTTTGTACCAGGGAACATTCAGCTGTCAGTCCTGCCCATCCTACAACCATGTTCGTGTAAGTGTTGTAATATCCTAGTCCCATGTACGTATCTATGCCGAAGTTCATCTGCGTTAATTAACAGGTTTCGTGCATTAAATTAAATGCAGTTTACCATATCAGGCCTGCATTGCTTCCTGCCCTGTCCCTGCTGCCTGCCTACTTGAATTGCTTGCTTCAAATTCTACATTTACCTCAGCGTTCTCAGCAGGCATACTCCTCCTTTGAGAACCATCCTCTGCTCGTCTAATGTAAACCCTCCCCAGCCATTCAGGAGCAACCATGGAGGAAGACATGGATGGTGGTGAGATCAGGGAGGGGAATGGTGATTTTTTACGTCACGTCGATATTAAGAAGGAGGAGGTATTGGGCGTTTTGTAAAACATTTGGATCTAACAGTTCGTAGGTCCTGATAAAATCTATCCCATGACACTGCGGGAGGCAAGGGAGGCGGTTACAGTGTCATGACATAAGTCCTTCTCTACTCATTCAGGTGCGTAATTTTTAATGGGAGTCTAGTTTTGTTGGGACATTTTTTTCTGGAGTGTCAGAGGCAGAGCAGCGACATTATAGTTGGACGTGGCAGGGAGATAAGAATTCAGAATCATAGTCTTTATTGAAGGATATGGACGTCTAAAACTGGAGGGCAGATGTTAAGGTGAGAGCGTCAAATTTGCAGTTGGACTGAGGGACGACTTTTTCAGACATCGGTTGGTGAGTCTGCGGAACCATCTTCCAGAAGAGACGGGGACAGTTAAAACGTTTAAAAGGCCTGAAAACAAATACATGGATAGTAAAGGTTGAGAGGGTTATGTGACAAAGACAGGCAAATGGAACCAGCTGAGGGAGACAGCTGGTTGGCATCGACGTATGGGGCCGAACGGCCTGTTTCGCGCTGTGTACATGCATTATCAACACTTCCCATTGCAGTCGCTCAAGAGGTTTTATTGCACTGTGGGTCATCATGGTTTCACGCTACGTCATTTGGTTGAGATCTATTTTAATTCCAACTCCCAGTGCGGCAATTATACCTGATTAGATAAAACTTTTATTTGACATTATTGAAAATGCTGAACCGAAGCGGGATAACTACATCTGTTCTATATCTCTAATTAATCTCATCTGTAATGAGCACTGTTACGGACTCAGTGAAAGACCCTTTAAGATAGAGAGTGTGTGTGTATGTGTGTGTGGGGCGTGCTTACGTCAATAGAAGATAAAGGACGTATTGACGTTGTTGAAGAAGTTAGAAGAAGACGAAGGAGAGAGAGAGAGAGAGAGAGAGAGAGAGAGAAGGGAGAGAGACACCAGCCTGATTGTTTTCTCTATCGATGGATGAGAAACAATAACTGTGTCTGCCACTGAAATCCATGTATGGAAGTTGGAAGTAATCCGGTGGAGTTCACTTTGTTGCTGACCTGTAGAAGGAAACAGGTATTTGTGTGTGGACGACCACGATTCGGATGTTTTTCGGGGTGAGGAAGTCACTACCGAGTAAACAGTGGACTGTCGTTTGGGTTCCATCGTGGAACATCTGGATTTAGTATGTACTCTCTCTCTGTTTTTCTACATCTAAGTCTTATCTTCAGACAACGGTGGTTGTTGAAGAAGCCCTTGCTCATGTTTCACCTTATGGCTTGCGGAAATGAACTTTAAGAACCATTCCGGAACTTGGAGTTTGGGACTTTGTCACACACACACACACACGAAGAGTTTAGTTTTGGGGTTAACGTTCAAGGTTTAACATTTTTGAATTCTAACATACTAACATTTTTACTTTTATTTTACGTATTATCATAAGTAGTGACTAATAAAATAGATTTAACACTGAATCATGCTCAGTGTGTTTCTTTTGTTGCTGGTTCGTGACAAAATTGGGGGCTTGTCCGGGATAGTTCCCAAGGTTAACGAGACCTTGATTAACGAGTGTCGTCTGGGATCGTTCCCCAGATTGACGAGATTTGTTCGAGATTCAATCCAAAGATTTTTGAGGGAGGTTTGATAAATTCTTTTTAATTGGCTTGTGTGTGTGGAAACCAGCAGCAATGGATATTAAGGCATTTTTGGAGTCACCAACCTAAAAGGGATTGGAGGTGGCGAAAAAGGATGATCTGATAAAGAATGCTACAAGGCTAAACCTTAGAGAAGTAAAGCAGTTTATGAGAAAGGCAGATATTCAGAGACTGATAGCTGGTCATTAGGTGGAAAAGAAGGTGTTTGAGAAGGAAATGTTAAACAGTTTCCTGGCAGTGAAATAGCAATTTTTGAGGCACAGGTGCAGCTGGCAAAGATAGAGGCTGAACGAGAGCAAACCCAGTTAAAGATAGAGGCTGAACGAGAACAAAATAAATTAGAAGCTGAACGAGAGCAAAAGAAATTAGAGGCCGAACAAAAGATAACTCAGATGAAGTTAGAGGCTGAACGTGAACGAGAGATAACTCGGATGAAGTTATAGGTTGAAGAGGAACGGGAACTAATTCGGTTAAAGTTTGAGGCAGAGGAGAAGGAGAAACAGGCAGCATGAGTTACAAATGAAGCGTAGGAGTTTGGAATCTGATTCTGATGATGGTTTTTCAGCCAGCAGGGAGGTTCGATTAGTCCCTCCTTTTGAGGAAGATCAGGTTGATCAGTATTTCCAACATTTTGAAAAGGTTGCTGAGAGTTCAAACTGGCCAAAGGAAGGATGGGCTCTTATGGTACAGAGTGTGATTAAAGGTAATGCTCAAAAAGCTAATTCTGCTTTGTCTGTTGCGGATGCAGCTGATTATACCAAGGTAAAACGAGCTATATTGAAGGCCTATGAATTGGTCCCTGAAGCTTATAGACAAAAATTTAGAGACTTGAGGAAATCTGCTGATCAGACTTATATGGAATTTGCCAATGGAAAGAGAATATGTTTTGAACGATGGTACATGGCTAAAAATGTAGATGGGGATTTTGATAAATTGAAAGAATTGATATTAGTGGAAAACTTTAAAAGATGTGTTCCAGCTGAATTAACATCATATTTAAATGAAAGGCAGTGGAAACTTTACAAGAAACTGCTAGGTTGGCAGATGATTATGCTTTAACCCATAAATCCAAATGGGGACAACGTAAAACCTTTCAAAAGAGTTACAAGGACAATCCAGGTAAACCGGAGATTAAATTGGGAGGTAATCAAAAAGCAGAGGATGAAAAGAAGCCCGTGCTGGAGAAACCTGTTGAGCGTACTTGTTATTACTGTAAGAAACCTGGCCATGTGATATCTAATTATGCCCTTTTGAAGAAAAGGAAGGAAGCTGTACCCAATGCTTGCTTTCAGGCAATTAAAAATAAAAATGGTTTAGGAGATGCTGTTAAAGATCAGTCCTTGCAAGAGGTAAAAGCGGAAAAGTTGGAGGAGGTGAGAAAGGAATTACGTTCTTATGTATCAGAGGGTTTTGTTTTTCTGAATGATGAGTCACCCCAGGTGCCAGTGAAAATTCTTAGAGATACTGGGGCTAGTCAATCTCTCTTGCAGGACAGTGTTTTAAATTTTGGTGAAGAAAGTGACAATGGTGAGGTACATCTAGTGCGAGGCGTTACAGATGACACCATATCTGTCCCTTTACACAGGGTGATTTTAAAGTCAAAGTTCGTAAAAGGACCAGTCGAGATAGGGCTAAGACCTAGCTTGCCAGTGGAAGGAGTTTCTTTGTTATTGGGAAATGACCTTGCAGATGGAGAAATTGTTCCTGTGGTACGGTTAACAACCAAACCATGTATTTATGAGTCCCATCATGTGCGGTGACTCGAGCTAGAGCTAAATAATTAGCCAAGACAGACAGTCCGATGCAGTCTGATGTGGTTCCTTGTGACAGTCCTAAACAGGAAGAAAATTATGATGCCTTGTCAGAGACTTTTCTGTCTTCACTGGAGGATCAACATCCTTATAGTGAGCCTGAATTTAAAGAATTGTCTTTGTCGAGGAAGGATTTTATGGTGGAACAGACAAAGGATCCTGAGTTGACAGAATTGAAAGAAAAAGCACTCTCATGTGAGATTGAAAAAGTGACAATTGGATATTATGTCAAAAATGGAGTGTTAATGAGGAATTGGAGACCTCCTCATGTTCTTGTTAATGAGGAATGGGAAGTTATTCATCAGGTTGTTGTTCCAAAAGTCTATAGGGATGATATTTTAAACCTGGCCCATAGTATGCCTTTGGGTGGTCATTTTGGTGTGAATAAAACTGTAGGGAAGATCTTGAAATAATTCTATTGGCCTGGTTTGAGAAAAGATGTAGTGATGTTTTGTCGAACCTGCCACACATGTCAGATGGTAGGTAAACCAAATCAAAAACCCCCTGTGGCTCCATTGAAACCAATTCCTGCTGTTGGGGAGTCCTTTTAGAAGGTGATTGTGGACTGTGTTGGCCCCTTACCAAAGTCTAAGACTGGAAATCAGTATTTGTTAACCATCATGTGTGCCACTTCTAGATTTCCAGAGGCAATACCCCTTAGAAATATTAAGGCCAAGACGGTGTCAAAGGCTCTTTTAAAATTTTTTACCTTGTTTGGTTTGCCAAAATAAATCCAATCTGATCAAGGTAGTAATTTTATATCAATTTTTTTCAACAATTAGTCTATGAGCTGGGAGCAAAGCAGATTGAATCATTTTCATATCGCCCAGAATCTCAAGGAGCTCTGGAGAGATTTCATTCTACTCACAAAAATATGCTGAAGACTTATTGCTTTGAAAACACAAAGGATTGGGACGAAGGTATTCATTTACTTTTGTTTGCCGTTAGAGAATCAATCCAGGAGTCAATAGGATTTAGTTCGTTTGAGCTTGAATTTGGACATAGGGTGAGAGGATCTTTGGAGTTGTTGAGAGAGCAATGGGTTAATGAAGAAGTGCACTTGAGTCTGTTGGACTATGTCCAAAAAGTTAAAACTCGGTTGGAGAGAGTCTGCCAGCTAGCGAGAGAGAATTTGTAAAGCAGCAAGATAAGAATGAAGACATATTTTGATAGACGTGCTCGGACTCGGTCATTTGCAGTGGGGCAAAAGGTGTTGGTATTTTTCCCTAGCCAAAATAATCCATTTCAATCTTGTTTTTCTGGACCATATGTTATTGAATCTCGAGTGACTGATCTAACATATATAATCAAAACACCAGATAGACGCAAAAAAACACAACTGTCATGTAAACATGCTAAAACCTTATTATGAGAGGGATTCAGTGGTGGCCTTGCTGGATGATGTAAAGGTTGTTTCTAGAATGCCTGATGTTGATGTTGAGGAAGGCCAATTTAGACCAAAAATTGTTCCATCGAAACTAAAAAAAAACAAAATATCATGGAGAACCTTGAAACAAAGTTGGACCATTTACAAGTTTCACAAAAACAACAGATGAGAGAATTAATTATAAAATTTAAAAATCTGTTCCCAGATGTTCCAAACAGAACATTGATAATTACCCATGATGCTGATGTTGGGGATGCAAAACCAATCAAACAACACCCATATCGAATCAATGTGGAAAGAAGTAAACTTGTTGATTAGGAGATAAAATACATTTTGGAAAATGATATTATTAGACATTCTACTTCAAATTGGAGTTCGCCCCGTGTTATTGTACTTGAACCTGATGGAACTGTTAGATTTTGCACATATTACAGGAAAGTGAATGCTGTAACAAAGTCAGATGCTTACCTTATTCCTAGGGTGGATGATTGCATAGATAGAGTGGGAAAGGCAGAATTTCTTACAAAGATTGACCTATTAAATGGGTACTGGTGTGTTCCATTAACAGATAGAGGAAGGGGGATTTCAGCCTTTGTAACCCCTTTTGGATTGTATGAATACAACGTTTTGCCATTTGGAATGAAAAAAATGCTCCGGCAACATTTCAAAGAATGATTAATTATGTGATTCATGGGTTAAAACATACACATGCCTACATTGACGACTTACTGATTGGGAATGATACTTGGGAAGATCACATCTCTGCGTTAGAAAGGTTGTTTGAAAGACTTTCCAACGCTAACCTTACAGTTAACTTGGCTAAAAGTGAATTTGGCCATGCCACTGTGACGTATCTTGGTTATGTTGTAGGTCAAGGCAAGCAAGCTCATGTTCGGGCAAAAGTTCAAGCAATATCTGAGTTCCCTATTCCCACAGGTACGAGGACTGTTAGAAGATTTTTGGGAATGGTTGGATATTATCGAAAATTTTGTAAAAATTTTGCTGATATTGCTCTTCCCCTAACTAATCTTCTGAAGAAGGGAGTAAAGTTTGTGTGGACAAACTCTTGTCGAGAAGCATTTGAGAAGCTGAAAGCCATTTTATGCTACTATCCTGTGCTCAAAACACCTGACTTTGAAAAGCCGTTTTCATTAGCAGTAGATGCCAGTGATGAAGCTGCAGGAGCTGTGTTTTTGCAGAAGGGTGACCTTGATGATATTGACCATCCGGTAGCTTACTTTTCAAAGAAATTTAACAAGCATCAAGAATTATTCCACCATATAGAAAGAACTACTGTCGCTTGTTTTAGCCTTGCAACATTTCAGTGTATATGTTTGCACCGCTCAGAAACCATTGACTGTATATACAGATCATAACCCATTGGTGTTTCTGAGCCGAGTCAAACACAAGAACAGAAGGCTGTTGAACTGTTTAATTTTGCAAGAGTTTGATCTCATGATAACTCACATTAAAGGCAGACATAATGTGATTGCTGATTGTCTTTCCCGATGTTAAATGGGAAACATGAATCTGTACTAATCTGATAGTCTGTAGTTGTGTGGAATGATAATCATTAACATTACTAACTGTATGCGCGGTTAAATATTTCTTGGGAAAATGTTGTTTTTAAGGTGGGAGGGTGGGAGGTGTTACAGACTCAGTGAAAGTAGTTATCCCGCTTCGGTTCAACATTATTGAAAATGCTGAACCGAAGCGGGATAACTACATCTGTTCTATATCTCTAATTAATCTCATCTGTAATGAGCACTGTTACGGACTCAGTGAAAGACCCTTTAAGATAGAGAGTGTGTGTGTATGTGTGTGTGGGGCGTGCTTACGTCAATAGAAGATAAAGGACGTAATGACGTTGTTGAAGAAGTTAGAAGAAGAAAAAGGAGAGAGAGAGACAAGGGAGAGAGACACCAGCCTGCTTGTTTACTCTATCGATGGATGAGAAACAATAACTGTGTTTGCCACTGAAATCCATGTATGGAAGTTGGAAGTAATCCGGTGGAGTTCACTTTGTTGCTGACCTGTAGAAGGAAACAGGTATTTGTGTGTGGACGACCACGATTCGGATGCTTTTCGGGGTGAGGAAGTTACTACCGAGTAAACACTGGAGTGTCGTTTGGGTTCCATCGTGGAACATTGGATTTCGTATGTACTCTCTCTTTGTTGTTCTACATCTAAGTCTTATCTTCAGACAACGGTGGTTGTTGAAGATGCCCTTGCTCATGTTTCACCTTATGACTTGCGGAACTGAACTTTAAGAACCATTCCGGAACCTGGAGTTTGGGACTTTGTCACACACACACACGAAGAGTTTAGTTGTGGGGTTAATGTTCAAGGTTTAACATTTTTGAATTCTAACATACTAACATTTTTACTTTTATTTTACGTATTATCATAAGTAGTGATTAATAAAAAGGTTTTTAACACTGAATCATGCTCAGTGTGTTTCTTTTGTTGCTGGTTCGTGACAGCACTAAATAAATCTTGATGCTATATTTTGCCTGATAAACATGGGAGATCTGTGCACATTATTTTCTTTACAATCGAAAGTGGCAACAAATTTTAAAAACTTGCTTCAGCCGTATTATTGAAACAATAAAACAGAACGCTGAAATTGTAACTGATGGCGTTAGACGGGAGAACGGGAGACCCGAGTAGCGCTATTTTCTACATCGCCCTGCAATGGAGGAGGAACAGAGATTATTGGAATCCCGGGTGGGGAATATTAGTTCCAGCCACTGAATCTCAGCTGTATCTCTGTTCACTCTGCAATTCTTTGCCCAATGCTCTATTTCAAACCCGACCGTGGGCAGACCTAAATTCCAGCCCAGAGACCAGACAACATGGGGCTGGGATTCACTGCCGATCGAATTCGTCTGGGGTGACCGGATATTGGTTCCGATCGAGCCATCGCACTCTCAGATTTCAGAGTATTGACAGGGACAAACACAATCATTGTTTCTCCCTCTCATCGTACACACATCTCTTGCATGTGAAAACTGAAATAAATTAATAAATAACGAGGGACAAATATGAAGAAAGTAATGTCTGTGCCGGAGATTTATATTATTTTGCTGATTAAACTGTAAACTTTCAGCAAATTTAGTACTCGTTGTTGTTTAATTCACCTGATTTCCAAACAAAGGGTCAGTGATCAATGGACATCCACAGAAGGCTGGTGATGCACGGGCCGATTGGACGCAGTTGCTCTCACGCTGGTGATGTACCTGATGCACGCTTCATGCATGTGAAAGGACATGACCTGATTAGGGACAATCAACATGGCTTTCTGCTGGGCCGTTCACGTCTTACAACATCAGTTGAGTTTTCTGAGGGAATGATTGATGAGGGCCGGGGAGTGGAATATGTCGCATAAAACTCAGCAAAGCTTTTGTAAAAGTCTCTCGTCGTCGCCGAATCTAGAAGATTGAGGTTCAGGTCATCGACAGTGACTGGGTGGCTTGGATTCAGAATTGGAAGCAGAGGGAAGAAGCAGAAGTGAAGTATTCTGGCTGGAGTTCACTGACCAGTTCTGATCAGCAGAGGTCGTTCTGGGGCCTCTGTTGTGTCTGATATCAGCAGTAACCGATATATAGATGATTTGCATGAAAATACAGACGGGTGGTTTAGGAAGTTTGCGGATTACTCAAAGATTGGTGGCGTTGTGGACAGTATAGAGTAAGGGCAACTGCCACAGCAGAATGTAGTTCAGCTCTCGATATGGGCGGATACGTGGCAGATAGTGTTTAATTCGAGTAAGTGTGAAGTGTTGCATTTAGCGAGGAAAAATGTGAGCTGAAAGTGTACACAGAATGGCAGGATCGTGAACAGCATTGATATGCAGATGGATCATGGGGTCGAAGTCCATAGCTCCCACGACCCACGGACTCGCTCCCCCCCCGAACCCCTGACTTTCTCCCCCCAGACCCCCGGCCTCACGAGCCCCAGACTCTCTCACAGCCCCCCGACCCGCGGACTCTTATCCACTCGCGACACCCGGATCTCTCCACCCGATTCCCAACCATCTCTTTCCACCACACACCCTCTCTGAGCCTCCTCCCGCAGATTTTGCTCAGCCACTGGTGTTGCCGGGATCCGGCCGCACTGGCTCTGTGGTGACCGACCCCAACCCTCCCTCCGAAGAGAGCCTGGCCACTATCTCCTGCATGGGCTTCTCTTAGGACCAGGCCCTGCGAGCCGTGAAGGCCACGGTGAGTGTGGGCCCGTCCCGTGGGAGCGGGTGTTGGGGCGGTAAGCAGAATCCGCCGAGGTGTCTGAGGTCCCTGCTCTCTCCCCGTCCTGAGGTGTTTGTGGCCTTTACTCTTCCCTCCTCCCGTGGGACGGGGTGTGGGGTGGATACGGGGATCCGCCGAAGCGTCTGCAGTCGCTGCAGTCTCCCCGTCCAGAAGTGTCTGCGGTCCATGCACTACCCGCATCCCGAAGTGTCTGCACTCACCCTGTCCCGAGATGTCTGCAGTCCCTGAACTCCTACCGTCCCGAGGTTTCTGCGGTCCATCTGCTTCCTCCGTTCCGAGGTGTCTGCTGTCCCTGCACCACCCTCCCTTCCCAAGGTGTCTGCACTCCCCCCGCCCCGAGGTGTCTGCGGTCCCGGCTCTCCCCTCGTCCCGAGGTCACTGTCCTTCCTCCCTCTTCCTCTCTCCCACCCGCGCCCCCTCCTCCCTCCCACTCCCACCCCTCTCCCTCTCTCGCCACCTCTCCCACCCTCGCTCCTCTCCCACCCCACTCGCATCACTCCACCTCCCATCACCTCCCCGTCTTGCCCCATCACCCTTACCACCCGCTAAACCCCAACCCTCGCTCTCCCTCCCCAAAGCTCCCACCCACTCCCTCCCCATCCACCATCACACACTCACTCTCTCACTCTCCCACTCTCTCTCTGTCTCCCTCGCACTCACTCCATCACCCTCTCGCATTCTCTTTCTTTCTCAAACACCCTCTCCCTCTTTGTCTTTCTCACACTCGCTTTCTCTTTCTTACCCTCTCTCCCTCACACTCTCTCACACTCTCACACTTTTTCACTCTTACACACACTCTCTCTCACTCTTTCTGTCTCTCTCTCTCTCTATCTCTCTCTCTCTCTGACCCTGTCTGACTTCCTCACCCTCTTCCTCTCTCACAGAATAACAGCCTGCTGCGAGCGGTAGATTGCATCTTCAGCTACATCGACAACCTTGACGCGGAGGCAGCCATGGACGTGCCTGAGGGGCGCTCGGCAGCCGAGGTCTCAGAATGCACGCCCACAGAACTCAAGATCCGCGACGGACAGGACAGTGAGTAGCTGGATGTGTTCACGCTATGGCTGTGTGTGTCTCTATGTGTGTACTCACTCCTCGTGTGTACACACTCCTCTCAGCACCGTCCCCCTGTATAAGGGTGTCTGTTGTGTACACACCCCTCCCCACCGTCCCCTTGTGTGATGCTGTCTGGTATGCACACACACCTCCCCACCGTCCCCCTGTGTGCTGGTGTCTGGTTTGTACACACACCTCCCCATCATCCCACTGCGTACCGGTGTCTGGTGTGTACACACCCCTCCCCACCGTCCCACTGTGTACCGGTGTCTGGTGTGTACACCACCCTCCCAACACCGGCCCCCGTGGACTGGTGTCTGGTGTCTAGACACCCATCCCAACGGTCCCCCTGAGTACTGGTGTCTGGTGTCTACACACCACTCCCCACCGTCCTCCTGTGTACTGGTGTCTGGTATGTACACAAAGCCCACCCAACACCGCCTGCCTGTGCGTCCACGGGCCGTCCCATCCCACTGATACGTGTTTGCTCCTGCAGAGTACCAGATCTTCGCCCTCCTCAGCCACATGGGGACCTCGACCATGTGTGGACACTACGTGTGTCACATCAGGAAGAAAGAGAGGTGAGTGCGGACAATCCACACCCCTCGGCATTCTCTAACACACTCTCTCTCCCCTCCCCTCCCTCTCTGTGTCATTTCACCCTTGTTATCATCCTCCTCTACAGCTCTCCTCTCTCCCCATCGCACCCTCCTCCTAGTCTACACCTCTTCCTCTCTCCCCTCTCCCTCTCTCCTCATCACTCTGTGCGACACCTCTCCCTGTCTTCCCATCTCCCCCTCCCTCTGCTCTACTCCTGTCCCTTTTTCCCCATCACTCTCCTCCCTCTTTGACCCTCCTCTCACCCTCTCTCTCTCTCTTCCTTCCATAGGTGGGTGATATACAATGATTATAAAGTCTGTGCCTCAGGAAAAACGCCCCGGGACCTGGGCTGCATCTACTTCTACCAAAGAGACCCAAGCTAAACAACCTGCATCCAATTATTTATTGTACAGGCCCAGAAGAAAGACTGGCTTCCCCAGGGACATGGGACGTGTGGGGTGTGGGAGGAGGGAGAGAGGAGAGGTGTTCACTGTTTAAGTTTTGAAATAATTTGGTAAAACAGGATCAGTGTTGGGATGGTGCGGTGGTCTGGAGCAAACGGCGGCCGCGATGGGGGAGATTCCATGGGGTAGACCACACTCCGGAATGAGATCGGACAACCCGTCCCGGGAAGAGAAGGTTATTACCAGACAGACCACACTGAGGGAGATTAGACAGTGGTCTCGGGGGATGTTTGTACCAGAAGGACCACACTGCGGAGGGTGTTTGAAACTGCTGGTCCCGGGGCGGAGGTAACACCAGATGGTCCCCAGTGTGGACGTGGATCAGGATTACTGGTACCAGGGCGGAGTTTGCACAACACCGATCCCCACTGCGGAGGTGGATCGGAACTACTGGTCCCAGTGAGGAACTTTTACCTGACCTGTCCCCACTGCGGAGGGAACAGGACCATTGGTCCCAGGGTGGAGCCTGCACGGGATGGAGCATGCACTGGATGTATTCACTGCGGAGACAGGTGGGACCATTGTTCCCAGGGTGGTCCCTTCACCGGACGGTCCCCACTGCGGAGACAGGTGGGACCATCGTTCCCAGGGTGGATCTCACATCTGACGGTCCCCACTGCGGAGGCAGACAAGAGCATTGGTCCCAGGGTGGAGCCCGCACCGGAAAGGTCCCCACTGCGGAGGCAGACGGGAGCATTGGTCCCAAGGTGGAGCCCACACCGGACAGTCCCCACTGCGGAAGGAGACGGGACCATCGGTCCCAGGGTGCAGCCTGCACCGGACGGTCCGCACTGCGGAGAGAGATGGAATCTTTTGGGAAATATGACAGGTATCACTGTGATGGTCGTGATGTTCCGGAGCTTGGAAAATCCGCCCGGGACTGACACCTGGGAGATGAGGAGTTGATTGAGGAGCTGGAGCCTGGACTGGGGGCATAGCGGCCGCCTCTGGGTTGTGCTCATGGGTCGGGGGCGGCTTGACGTATGAACTGAAGCACTGAAGTGACCGGATATTTCACCGCGTTCTTCACTTCTTCCCTGAAACTGGACTGAGTCACCGAGTAAATAAACGTGTTCGTGCAGCAGCTGAAATTACTCAGCAAATACCCTACATTTTTAAAGAACATCTGGGAGTCATTGCGATCTGCTCCTGGTCCAGTGACCTGGTAATAGACGAATTCTACAACATACGTAAGCCACAGGAGGGTGAAGCTGCCGGAGATGGTGAAGAGTAAAACCACAGACCTCCTCCTGCTCTCCATCTCCGGGTCACTGCGATTCTCCCCCTTGCTCTGACCCTTCAGCCCCTCACGGAACCGACTGACCACTATGATGTGCCGGACTGTCAGAGCGTTGAGCAGCAGAATTACAGCGAAAGGGAGCAGCGGAGCTAAAACCGTGTCGAACCAGTCATATCCCATCCACCAGGGGTCAGTGAAATAGCTGTCCATTAATGTACAGAACCACGGTACGTTATCAATTATCTCTCTGGGTTCCCATGTGAAGTAGCGG
>NW_026262542.1:0-26616 GCF_009764475.1 Pristis pectinata
AGTGCATGTTGACGATAAGGTGCAAGGTCACAACAAGGTAGATCATGAGGTCCATCTTATTGTATAAGTCTTATTGTGTATTGTATAAGTCTTATCACAGTGGGATAGAAGCTGTCCTTGAGCCTGGTGGTACGTGCCCTCAGGATCATTGAACGTGAAGGGTAGATGATTAGACTCACTTGTTGGAGATTGTCATTGTGTGGCAGTTTTGTGGTCCAAATGTCATTTGCCACTTAATATTCCAGCACAGAAGTGTTAGATACCATTCTATATCCAGACAGAATAGAACATGTTCTCAGGAGCAGGATGAGCCGAGGACATTGAACACAGTTGAGTTCTAAAATAATCATGTGACAAGGATTTTTGTTTCTTCAACACAGTGTTAACTGACACAATTTAGCCACATGGATAATTACATTCAGAATATTTTTTTTATTCACTGGGAGTTGGACTTGATCCCCTTTTTAACCTCAGTCCCAACTACAGCTGTTACCTACGATGATTTGGACATCGCTTCCCTCCTTCCCCCTCCCTCATTCTGTCCTCAACCCCTCCCCATTCCCCCAAACCCTGCCCCTTCCCCCATTCCTCCTCCCCGCTTCCCCTGCCCCCTCTTCCCCTCGTTCCCTTCCCCCCTCCCCATCGTTGCCCCTTCCCCACTCCCCCTCAATACCCCCTCCCCCTCATTCCCCCTCCCATGTTTCCTCCCCTATTCTCTCCATCCCTCATTGCCCCCTCCTGCACGTCCCCTCCCCTCATTTCCACACTCCATTCCCCCTCATTTTCCCCATTCCCTCTCCCACCTCCTCCCTCATTCCGCACTCATTCTCCCTCTCCCCTCATTCCCCCTCCCTCAGTGCTCAACGCTCCCTCCCTCCATTCCTCCCCCCCTCATTCCCCTCCATTCTACTTCCCTAATTCCCCTCCCACCTCCTCCTGAATTCTCCCTGACCCCTCCCCAATTCCCCACCCCTCAATCCCCACTCCCCACCCCCTCAATCCCCCACCTCTCCCCCCTCATAGTTAACAACAGCACGTCCCTTCCTGATGAACTTAACGCATTCTATGTGCGTTTTGAACAGGAGGGAGGTGGATTGTCACCATCCACCCTGACAGCCTCCAGTGCAGCTGAACCTGTGATCACAGTGGAGGACGTAAGATCAGTCTTCCGGAGAGTGAACCAGATGCTGTCCCTGGCCGTGTGCTCAGATCCTGTGCTGATCAGCTGGCAGAAGTATTTGCAGACATATTTCTCCTCTCCCTGCTTCAATCTAAGGTTCCCTCCTGTTTTAAGAAGACCACTACCATCCCGGTACTGAAGAAAAGCAAGGTAACATGCCTCAATGACTACCGACCAGTGGCTCTGACATCCACCATCAGGAAGTGCTTTGAGAGGTTGGTCATGGCACGTATCAACTCCAGCCTCCCAGACAACCTGGACCCACTGCAATTCGTCTATCGATGAAACAGGTCTGCAGTGGATGCCATCTCCCTGGCCCGACACTCAGCTCTGGAGCATCTGCACAGTAAAGACACCTACGTTAGACTTTTGTTTATTGACTACAGCTCTGCCTTCAATACAATAATCCCAAGCAAGCTTGTCACCAAACTCCGAGACCTAGGACTCAACACCTCCCTCTGTAACTGGATCCTTGACTTTCTAACAAACAGACCACAATCAGTGAGGATAGGCAGCAAAATCTCTGGCATGATTATTCTCAACACTGGTGCCCCAAAAGGCTGCATCCTCAGCCCTCTATTCTACTCCCTATACACTCATGACTGTGTGGCCAGATTCTGCTCTAACTCCATCTACAAGTTTGCAGATGATACCACCATTGTAGGCTGTATCTCAAACAGCAATGAGGCGGAGTACAGGAAGGAGACAGAGAGCTTAGTGGAATGGCGTCATGACTACGACCTTTCCCTCGATGTCAACAAAACAAAAGAGCTGGGCATTGACTTCAGGAAAGGGGGTGGTGTACATGCACCTGTCTACATCAGCAGTGCTGAGGTCAAGAGGGTTCAGAGCTTCAGGTTCCTGGGAGCGAACTTCACCAATAGCCTGTCCTGGTCAAATCACGTCGATGCCATGGCCAAGACAGCTCACCAGCACCTCTACTTCCTGAGGAGGATAAAGAAATTTGGCATGTCCCCTTTGACACTCACCAACTTTTATCGATGCACCATAGAAGGCATCCTATCCGGATGCGTCACGGCTTGGTATGGCAACTGCTCTGCCCCGATCTGCAAGAAACTGCAGAGAGTTGTGGACACATCCCAGCGCATCACGGACACCAGCCTCCCCTCCTTGGACTTTACCTCTTGCTGCCTTGGTGAAGCAGCCAGCATAATCAGAGACCCCACCCACCCGGGTCATTCTCTCTTCTCTCCTCTCCCATCATGCAGAAGATACAGAAGCCTGAGGGCACGTACCACCAGTCTCAAGGACAGCTTCTATCCCACTGTAATAAGACTATCAAACGGTTCCCTGATACATTGAGATGGACTCTGACCTCACGATCTGACTTGTTGTGACCTTGCACCTTATTGCACTGCACTTTCTCTGGAGCTGTGACACTTTACTCTGTACTATTATTGTTTTTACCTGTACTACCTCAATGCACTCTGTACTAGCTCAATGTAACCGCACTGTGTAAGGAATCGACCTGTACGAACGGTATGCAAGACAAGTTTTTCACTGTACCTCGGTACAAGTGACAATAATAAACCTATACCAAAAGCCGAATGCCGCAACGCAGTGCCGAGAGACATTCACTGTTTGTAAGTGGCTCCTTTTAACAAGATTCACTCAGCTCGGACCTCACAAGCGGACGCAGAGTTGGGAATTTATTTTCGGGGACACATACAAGTGATTCCGGAGATCGGGGGACGGGTTCAGCTTCACATATTGACGGGAGAAGTGCTTCTGAGGAGTGGGGAGGATAAAAAAAGATGGTTTTGTGTGCAGAGTAACGAGGAGATGGCTCCGGGACCAGTGGACACCAGGTTTAAATATTTTTGCAAAATCATCCAAGGCGGTGCCAGCGTTTTGGCGCTGCAAGATCTCCTTTGTTTTGTCTCTCTCTCTCTCTCTCTGTCTCCCCCTCTCTCTCCCAATGCTCTCCCGGCTGCCGGATCGAACACCCGACCAGGCGGCGACGCTGTGGCCCTTCCCCCGGCAGAGACATCGCCTTTGCCCCCGCTCCAGCCTCCTCTCCCCGCACAACTGAAAACTCAATTCACCCAGCTCGACTGAAGGCTCCTCCGTTCGGAAGCCGGAACCAGCTCCTCCCGCCGCAGAACCGCACCTCCCGTCTGCATTAAAACAGGACAATCCCAGAGCAGGAGGGACAAGCGGCTGAGCACAGCGGGGCGGGCAGCAGCGGTCCCGGCAGAGGGGGAAATCGTGTCGGGCCCTGCGTCAGAATTTGCTCAAGGCCCGCGACCCAGATCTGGGGGGCAGGGGGAGCAGGGGGAGGGCGGAGGAGAGAGGGAGGAGGAGAGAGGGTGGAGAGAGGGAAGGGTGTGGCAGAGTAGGTGGAGAGATGGAATGGGGAGGTCAGAGTGTGGGGAGAGAGGGATGGGGGAGGGCTGAGGAGAGGGAGAGGGGGAGGGGGGAGGGGGAGGGGAGAAAGAGCAGTGAGAGAGCCGGGACTGCCCCAACATGACGTCCCGTGAAGTTTCTGCAGGTCCGCACTGGATCCAAAGCCCCACCTCGGGGCCAAACACCACAGCCCGGGTGTGGATAAACCCCCCGCCCCGGCGCTCCGGTCCTACCTGCCGCCGGGAGCCGTGCGTGGGGAAGGTCCCGTCCTTGGGACCACACGCTCCGTGCAAACACAGGGAACTCCACCCACTGTAATCCGAGGGCGGAACTGACGCGTGGTGAGAGGCTGGGGGTGGGGGGAAACGCTGGGGGGAGACGCTGGGCGTGGTGGGGGAGAGGCTGGGGTTGAGGGGGGGAGGTGCCCTCTAGTTTTAGACTCCCCTACCCTGGGGGGGGGGGGAGGTGGGTGGAGAGACAGTGACCGTCCACCTTATCTACGCCCCTTGTGGTTTTATAAACCTCTATAAGGTCCCTCCTCGGCCTCCTACGCTCCAGGGAAACAGTCCCAGCCTGCCCAGCCCTCCGGTCCCGGCGACATCCCCGTGAACCTTGTCCCTGCACATGACACCCTTCCTGCAGAATGGCAACCGGAGCGACACACATGATCCCGGTCCGGTCTCACCAACAGCTTCCGCAGAATCTGGTATCAACAGCGGAGTTGAAAACGTCACATCGAGTGCAAGGAGACACATCAGGTGCCCGTTCTGTACCCAGATACAGAGTCCGTGTCTGCATCCATCGTGTCTGGGCCCTCGATCTGTGGGCAATCCCTCTGGGATCTGGCTCAGAACGAGCCAAGCACAAATTCCTGCTCCCAATCACTCACAGCGACCCCTGGGTGAGAGAGGGTTCCTGCCTCAAGGAGCAATGTGCAAGACAGAGAGGGGGAATCAGCCAGGGTTCCTGCTCCCCGTTACTGCCCAGTGACCCTGGGGTCAGAGAGGAGGGTGGGGTGGAACCAGCAGGAGCTCTTGCTCCTGAACACTGTCCATTCAGCGGGGGTCGGAGCGAGCAGGTTAGTTTTCAATGCATTCCCGCACAAACAACTTGGTGAGCTGTCCCAGAATAATTCACCCGTCTGCTCTGTGGGTGAATGCGACCTGTGTGTGTGCCGTGTATTTGCATCATTGTGATAGCGGCTCTTTGTTGTCCCAAACACAGGCGAATCAGTTCCTCTGGTGAGACACAGCTGGAGGTGGGGTTTTCTGCACAGCTGGGATGGGGAGCAGGAACCCTGGCTGACTCCCCCCCCCCCCCTCTCTCTCTTACCCAGGGATCACTGGGCAGTGACGGGGAGTCAATCGCGCGAAGAGCGGGGCCATGCTCTTCGGCAACTGGCCCGACCGATCCATCGTCCACCGTCAGGCCTGACTACCTGAAGGTGCTGGGGATCTGGTTCGGAGGGGCTGGGGCGTGCAACAGACATTGGCAGGAGCAGATTGGGAAGGTAAAGCAGAAACTGGGACTGTGGGAACGGCGCTCCCTATCGATAACTGGGAAGAACTTGGTCATCAGATGTGAGGCGCTCTCAGGGCTGCTGTACTTGGCGCGGGTGTGGCCTGTTCCTCGCTGCTCTGGCTTGGGAATCACCCGCGCCGTCTTCCGGTTCATCTGGGGATCCGAGATGGAGCGGGTCCGACGGGCCACCATGCACATCCCTGGACAATGGGGGTGAAGGTGTCCCCAGTGTCACCCTCCTCCTGATGACCAGCTTCGTCTGTGGCTGCATCAGGCTGTGTGTGGAACCCAAGTATGTGGGCACCAAGTGTCACTACGCACCGAGGTTCTACCTGTCCCTGCTGTTGCGAAGGATGGGCCTGGCCCCATGGCCACACAGCGTCCCAGTCAGCTGGACGCTGCCGTGCTACCTGTCCTTCCTGGAAAAGTTCTTCCAGACCAATACCTTTGACCATGAGTCCATCAGGCAGTGGTCAGCACGGAACATCCTGCAGACACTGCAGGAGAAGGATTCAATGGATACTGTGGGGGGGGGGGGGGTGGTTCCCTGAGCAGACTGTCCAGACCATCTGGCAGAATGTCTCATCGCCAGAACTCACCAACAAGCACCAAGACCTCTCTTGGTTGGTGGTGAGCGGGGCCCTCAGTCAGATCCTTCCTGTATGGTTGGAACCTCACTCCCAGCGTGTGTTGCCCCCGGGTGGACTGTGCTGGGGACGAGACGGTCGCCCACCTCTTTGTGGGCTGTAGGTTTGCGAGGAGGGTGTGGCGAAAGATGCAAGGGTCCTCGTCACGGTTCATCCCCAGCAGCAGCATAACAGAGGATTCTCTGATCTACGGGCTGTTCCCGGGGACACACACACAGACGGACATCAACTGCTGCTGGAAGGTCATCAACTCGGTGAAAGACGCCCTTTGGTCTGCCCGAAACTGGTTGGTCTTCCAGCACTGTGAGATATCCGTAGGGGAATGCTGCCGGCTGCCACATTCCAGGCTGCAGGTGTACGTGCTGAGGGACGCACTGAAGCTGGGCGCAGCCAACGCAAAGGCTCGGTGGGGAAGGACTACAGTTTAGGGTTCTTCTGCCACTGGAGAGGGAGGGGCGGGGACAGGGGGAAAGCCCCTAAATATTGTAAATACGGGACCGGGTAGCTTCCAGGGAGCCACACGTGTGGCATCGGTGCTGTTTTTCGAAATAAAAAGGTAACACTAATGAATGATTTGTACAACAATGTAAAGGTTTGCACTGTTTTGTAATTGTATATAGTTTGTCTTTTATTAACAATACAGTTTATTTTGTTAAAAAAAAAGCAGGAACCCTGGATGATTCCCCCTCTCTTTCTAACCCAGGGGTCACTGGGCGGTGACGGGGAGCAGGAACCCTGGCTGATTCCCTGACATTTTCTGCTTTGTTTGGTCTGAATAGGTTGCCTGATGTTGTGTCTCCTGATGAGATAACTCAGGGACACCGTTTGTAAATCAGAGGATAGATCTCTGGAGCTTTCCGTGCACAGACTGACAACAGTGTTTCCTTCATCACACAGTAATTGTCGGCAGAATGATTTGCGGTGGAGAACGAAACTATTTAAAGGCGCTGTTCAGGTTGGTTCGCATGGCAGCCGAATTTACCCAAGAGCCACCGCGGCCGAGAAAGCGCTCTGCCTGCTGCGAGCGAGCCCACAGCGCAGGCGCGCAATGGAGGTGACGTCATTTGCGCGCCAACTTGGACCAGGAAGTTTGATCGAGTCCGGGGTCCGGCCCACGGTTGGGGTGAGAATCCGTGCGGGCTGCAGGATCACTGCGGGCGGCCACACTGAGCAGTCCCGGCCTTTCCCTCCCCTTCCCCCTCCCGCTCCACACGGGGGACCCGGGCACTTTCCTGCTTGAAATCAAAGCAAACCCAGTGAGTGCGGGAAGCCCTCAGCAGGTGAGGGCAGCGTCTGTGGAAAGAGAAACAGGGAACTTTTCAAGTCCGAGACCCTTCCGTTAGACCTGGGAGAGAGCAAAAGGAACTTGCAGAGAGGTTTGTGGGGGGGGGGGGGGGAGGATAGATTGGGGTGGAGGGAGGGGTAGACTGGGGTGGTGGAGGGAGGGATAGATATGGGGGGAGGGATAGCTGGGGGTTGCATAGATGCGGGTTTGGGAGGGAGAAATGGATGGGAGGGAGAGATCGATGAGGGGGAAAAAGGAGCATCTCTGATTGGCTTCACTTAGGCAACCCCAGCCTCGCTCTATGTTTTATCGACCTTTCTGGTTAATAGACTAACAAAGGCAGTTGGAGACAAGGCAATGTTCATGCTGTGAAATGTGGGCCAGAACTCTTGCCGAGGCCTGTGGTTCCAGCAACAGCTGCAGCATGTGTTTCACAGTTAATGAAATGTCTTTTTGTGTTTGATTTCTCTCTCTCTACCTGCCTTCATTCATCTCAATCACTGACAGGTTTGTAAACTAAGGGTGAGGCCAGGGTTGCTGAGACATTCTCAATCGGAAACGTTCTCTTTGCCCTGTTTTTAAAGGGAAATTGCAGATGCCAGAATCTGAAGTAAAACCAGAAACCTTGTGACCTTCAACTTCATTGTCTATCTGCATTGCACTTTCTCTGTCACTGTGACACTTTACTCTGTACTGTTATTGTTTTTACCTGTACTACCTCAATGCACTCGGTACTAACTCAATGTGACTGCACTGTGTAATGAATTGACCTGTACGATCAGTATGCAAGACATATTTTTCACTGTACCTTGGTACAAGTGACAATAATAAACCAATACAATCGCCAATTCCAACACCACCAAGACCCAAAACATTGACTGTCCATTTCCCTCCATAGGTGCTGCCTGACCCACAATGAGTTCCTCCAGCTCCCTTATGTATTGCTTCAGATTTCAGGAATCTGAATTCTCCTGTGTCTCCATCTGCAGAAATAAGAAATGTTTTGGGTTTGATACCCCTTTTAACAATGAAAGACAGAAAACACATTGAATTTCAGTGGCAGAGTAGGTGAGGGAGGCAACGGGTAGAACAAAGGGAAGTGGCAGAAATGGCCCATTCTGATTATAGATGGAAAGACAACCAGAGATTTTGATGCCAGTCTGGATGCTGCAATGTTCCCAGATGGAAGATGACGTTGTTCCTCAAGCTTGTGTTTGTCATTATTATAACAGCTCGCTACAGAGACTAAAATCTCAGCTGAAATACTGTCCTGTACCTATTGATGACTTTTGTAAATTTCATTTACAGGATGCAACAAGCAGAGGATTTGTTTATGGGAATCTCAAACACAACATCAGCGAATTCACACTGGGGAGAGGCCGTTCACCTGCTCTGAGTGTGGGAAGGGCTTCCTTCAGTCATCCCACCTGCTGACACAGCAGCGTGTTCATACTGGGGAGCGACCATTCTCCTGCTCAACGTGTGGTAAGGGATTGGCTCACATATCCAGCCTGATGACGCACCAGCAAGTTCATGCTGGGGAAAGGCCATTCTCATGCTCAGAGTGTGGGAAAGGCTTTGCTCAGTCAACCTCTTTGCTGACGCACCAGAGAGTTCACACTGGGGAGAGGCCTTTCTCCTGCTCAACATGTGAGAAAGGATTCACTCGATTATCCAGCCTGATGACACACCAGCAAGTTCACAGCGGGGAGAAGCCGTACACCTGCTTCGAGTGTGGGAAGGGATTCACTCAGTCATCTAGCCTGATGAGACACCAGCGAGTTCACACTAGGGAGAGGCCGTTCTCCTGCTCAACGTGTGGGAAAGGATTCACTCAGTTATCCAGACTGATAATACACCAGCGACTTCACACCGGGGAGAGGCCGTACACCTGCTCCGAGTGTGGGAAGGGATTCTCTCATTCGTCCGATTTGCTGACACACCAGAGAGTTCACACTGGGGAGAAGCCGTACACCTGCTCTGAGTGTGGGAAGGGATTCACTCAGTCATCTCAGCTGCTCATACACCAGCGGGTTCACACCGGGGAGAAGCCGTACACCTGCTCCGAGTGTGGGAAGGGATTCACTCATTCGACGCATTTGTTGAGACACCAACAAGTTCACACTGGGGAGAAGCCGTACACCTGCTCCAAGTGCGGGAAGGGATTCACTCAGTCGTCCGGTCTGATGACACACCAGCGAGTTCACACAGGGGAGAGGCCGTTCATCTGCTCGACGTGTGGGAAGGGATTCTGTCAGCCATCCTACTTGAAGACACACCAGCGAGTTCACACCAGAGAGAGGCCCTTTACCTGCCCTACATGTGGGAAGGGATACACTACTTCATCCAGTCTGGTGAGGCACCAGCGAGTTCACACTGGGGAGAGGCCGTACATCTGCTCTGATTGCGGGAAGGGATTCAGTGATTCATCCCATTTGCTGAGACACCAGCGAGTTCACACCGGGGAGAAGCCGTACACCTGCTCCGAGTGTGGGAAGGGATTCAATCAGTTATCCAACCTGATGACACACCAGCGAATTCACACTGCGGAGAAAGATTAAACATGCTGTATACTCAAAATACAAGCATCATTGCTACTGAAATCTCGCGCAAATTCACAAGTGTTGCAGGTGTTCATGGGGATCGGATTCTGTCGACGGTGCTGATCTCACCCAGCATTGAACCCTGGGTGATTGGGCACAGTTGATTTATAATCTCTTTAACTGAGCTGGAGTTCAATGTTCTGGATCTGTGATTAAAATAAATCAGTTCTGTTTGAAACACTTTATCTAAGGCCCTTCCTGTCTCTGCAATGCACACAATGAACAGTAGAAAGAGAGGCCATTCAGCCCATCTGGTGCCTTCCAATGTTTCTGCTCCACACCAGCCTCCTCCCATCTCACCCAGTGTGAATATTCAGAGGAATAGAGAGATGCAGCACAGAAATGGGCCCTTTGACTCACTGAGTCTTCACTGACTATGCACAATGCAGGGAAATTGCTAGACGTGGCATCAGTCAGAGTGTCGTCCCGAAATCAATTTTCCCCTTCTATCTGCTGTAAGTAACACAGTGCCACGAGGTCGATTCGAACAAATACCTTTATTAGCAGTGCACCGCTAGGAGAATTCTCTTCAGCACTCACTGAGAGTCGCTTCCCGAGTTCTCTCCTCACAGAGGGCAGACAAACATTTATACAGGAATTGTCACACACAGCCCATGCAAATGGCACCGCGAGTTTCGTCAAGCTATAGAGATCCCGAGACAGCTATCACACCTCTTGTCTTAGTATAATTGAGTTATAATCAAGGCTTTCAAAGGCAGGTATCACCCTTCATTGTTCAAACCAAGCTTTCACCTCGATGTTAATTACACTCAGTATCGCCACTGTCTGACATATCAGAATGGTCCATTACCCAAAACAAAGGCAGTTAACATTCCAACCTAACTACTGGGTCAGCAGCTTGCTAGTCCTTGCTAAAGAAATATAAATGCATATATATATATTTTTGTTTACCAGTTATGGGTATGGTTGCAATTCTTAACCCTTCACTTCCTCAAGGGGTCACTCATCTGAGATGATGAAGAATGTCTTCCCTTGAGAACGGAGCATCTCTGGAATTCTCGGTGCCAGGGACTTGCAGAGACGGAGTTATTCAGTACATTCACGGTGGAGATGCACAAACATCTGAATGACAAGGGAGTTGCAGAGTGTGGGGAAAGAAGGGGAAAATGGTGTCTGAGGCCAGGGTCGGATCAGTGTGATCTTGGGTAATGGAGCGGCTGAAGTGGCCGACACCTGCTCCTGTTTCTTGTGGTTTTTCTGTTGTTGTTTTTGAGTATTACAACCTTAACAAGACTCAGGTCAGTCAAACTTGGTTTCCCTTTCATAATCATCTCTCTCTCTCCATTCCTATTATTCTCTGGGTACCTTTCAGATTCTCCATTTGATTGATCTCACACTAACCGGCCTACAGTTGTGTTTTCCCATTCCCTCCTCAAATACTGGGGGTGACATTTGCTGCCTTCCAAACTGTGGGAAATGTTCTCAAATCTGCAGAATGTTGGAAGACGACAAAACTATTCGTCCACTGTTTCCCTCAGCACCTCATTCACACCCTGAGGACCCAGGTTATCAGCTCTGAATTTATCACCTTTACCTTCCTATTCATTCCTCCAGCTTTCATATTTTACTGATGATAATTTCATTGAGTTCCTCGTTCAGTCTGGACCTGTCGTATTTCTGTGAGGCATTTTCTTTCTTCTGTGAAGACAGATGGAAAATATTTGGTTAACTTTCCCGCCATTTCCTTACACATCAATATAGTTTCTCCTGTGTCTCTGTAAGGGACCAACATTAACCTGAGCTCAGCTCTGTGTACACACATACAGTAGCTCTTCGAATCTATTTTTATGTTTCTTGTCAGACAACTCTCATATTCCACTTTGCCTTTCTTTATCAATGCCTTGGCCCCCCCTTTGCTGAAATCTAACATTTTTCTAATCTGCAGGTTTACTGCTTTATCTTGGCAAAATGTTAAGCCTTTAATCTAACACTCTCATTAACTTCTCTTATTATCGACCACTTTTCCTTGTTTTTTTTTGCCTGTAAACAATATATATTACATTTAAGGAATTAAAACTGTTTCCATGTTGTCCCTGCTTGTTTGCCATCATGTCCTTTCATGTTGTTTCCCAAATTATGCTCCTGTTACGTACCAGCAACAATAGAAACACAACGAGCCATTTGTAAGTGTTAAAAAGTATTTCATTAATAACTACTTGTAATAATAAGAAAAGTAAAACTGTTAGATATTAAACATTAACCCCAAAACTAATAAACTCAAAAGTGTGTGTGTGGCGAATTCCCAAACCCCAAGTCTAGGAATAGTTCTCAAAGTTCAGTTCAGCAAGTCATATGGTCGAACGCTGAGCAAAGGCTTTTGCAGAACCACAGTAGCTCGCAGAGAGAATGGACGGAAACATTTATGAATTCCACATGTTCCACGATGGAACCAAACGACACCTCAGTCACTGATGATCTCCATTTGTTCCAAAGTAGCTGCCACACCGAAGGCATTCGATGCATGGCCGCCCACGGATACACCTGCCTTCCAGTACCGGTTAACGACAGAGTGCACTCCACTTTGATTGCTCCACAATTCCATACATGGATCGCAGTGACAGATGCAGCTATTGTTCTTCATCCATGGACGGACGGACAGTCGGTCAGTCGGTCGACCAGAACAGGCATGCCAGCCGGTACGTAGCACGCACGGACACACACACACACACACACCACTATGCTGCTGTCCAGGTGCCGTAAAGGGACATTCACCAAGTGGCAACCCAGCTCGTAACACCCCTTGCTTCAGTAGTTAGATTGACGATCGTAGTTTTAGATTGAACTAAATCCCTTCTGAATTTTTCTAAATCTGTCATAAAAACACCTTAACTACCAGATCATTAATTAACCCTTTCTTATAACGAAGTAAAGTATGTAAAATAGCTGTCCTCTCATTAGTTTCTCAACACCCTGGTCTAGAAAACTTTATTATAGACTTTATGAATCCACCTCCGCGCTGTTGCTGCGATTTGCCGCGGCCGATCTATAGAGTCAGAGAGTTAGAAAGCACAGAAAGTGCTTCTAACTTTCACCCACTGAGTCCAAGCCGACCAAGATGCCCCATCCAGGCTGCTCCCATTTGCCAGCATTTGGCCCAGAGCCGCCTAAACCTTTCCGATCCACGGATCCGTCCAACTGTCTTTTAACAGTTGTTACCGTACCTGCCTCAAGCACCTCCTCTGGCAGCTGATTCCACACAGATACCAGCCTTAGTGTAAACAAAAAAAAGTTGCCCCTCAAGTTCCAATTAAATCTTTCCCCTCTCATCTTAAACTGATGCCCTCTGGTTCTTGATTCCCCAACTCTGGTGGGTGGGGGGAAGACTGAGTGCATTCACCCTGTCTATGCCCCTCATGATTTTATGAGATCTATAAGATCTCATAAAATCTTTATAACACCTCTATAAGATCTTAAAACACCTCTGTAAGATCACCTCTCAGTCTTCTATGCTCTAAGGAATAAAGTCCTGGCCTGTCCACAGTCCTCGGCCCACTGCCTCAGCTGATAAAGATCCCCTTGTAATTTTTGATGACCTTCTTCATTGTCCACTCCAGCACCTATTTTCGTGTCATCTGCAAACTTACTCACCGTGCCCTGTGCTGTCGTATCCAAATCGTTGATGTGGATGACAAACGACAACGGGCCCAGCACCGAGCCCTGAGGCGCACCAGTGGTCACGGGCCTCCAGTCCGAGAAACAACCTTCCACCATCGCCCTCTGCTTTCTACCATCGAGCCAATTGTGTGTCCAATGAGCCAGCTCTCTCTGGATCCCATGCCATCTAACTTTCCAGAGCAGCCTACCATGTGGAACCTTCTCAAAGGCCTTACTGCAGTCCACATAAACCACGTTACCACCCTGGCCTCATCAACTTTCTTGGTCACATCATCAGAAAACTCAATCAGGTTCGTCAGACATGATCTCCCGTGCACAAAGCCGTGCGGAAATCCCCGAATCAACCCTGGAGACACAAGAGATTCTGCAGATGCTGGAATCTGGAGCGACACACACACACCAAATGCTGGAGGAACTCAGCAGGCCAGGCAGCATCTGTGGAGGGAAATAAACAGTCGACGTTTCAGGTCGAGACCCTTCTTCAGGACTCAACCTGAGACGTGGACTGTTTATTTCACTTCACAGATGCTGCCTGACCTGCTGAGTTCCTCCAGCATTTGGTGTGTGTTGTCCCTGATTGATCCTTGTCTGTTCAGATGGACATGTATCTGATCCCTCAGGATCCTTTCCAGTAACTTGCCCATCACAGATGTTAGACTTACTGGTCTATAGTTCCCAGGTTTCTCTTTCCCACCATTCTGAAATAACATTCGCTCTCCTCCAGTCTACCGGCGCCTCACCTGTGGCTAACCATGATGCAAATTGCCTCCTGCAATTTCTTCTCGAACCTCCTACAGCGTTCTTGGATATACCTGCTTAGGCCCTGGAGATTTGTCGACCTTCATACCTTTTAAGACATCCAGGACCTCCTCTAATGTGGACTATCCCCAAGACCTCCCCACTTGCGATTGAAGTTCAATTCTCTTTTTATAAAGCTCCAAATTTGGAGCAACAGAGTATTTTTTATCAATTGCTTCAATCTCATCAAACAATTTATGTACTTCATTATTAGTTCGTTTTTTCAATCCAGCAGAACATGAAATAACTTGACTTTATTTAAGAAGGCCTGCAAGGACAAGCCAGGGGACCACAGGCCAGTGAACATAACATCAGTGGTGGGAAATTACTGGAGGGGATTCTGAGCGACAGGACCTACTAGCGTGTGGAAAGGCAAGGACTGCTGAGGGACAGTCAGCACAGCTTTGTGAATGGGAAATCGTGTCTCACAAACATCACAGTGTTTTTCATCACAGGCGGAGGACTGTGCCGGGCTGCCGTGTGGGGAGCAGGCCCAGTCTGGCTCTTTGGCAGTTGCAGATGCTGGAATCTGCCGCAAAAAGCCTGCTGGAGGAACTCGGCAGATCGAGCAGCATCTGTGGAGGCAGAGGGATGATTGGTGTTTCGGGTGAAGATACTGCATCAGGACTGAGTGTAGAGGGAAGACAGCCGGCATAAAGAGGTGAGAGGGAGGGGGGAGGCAGAGGTTGGGAGGTGGAACCAGGTGAGGTGGGAGATGATGGGCAGGTGGAGGCAGATGGGTTGGGGGTTGGGGGGAGGCAGAAGGTAGAGACATCGGCTGGAGCTGATGTGGAACCAGATAAGGGAGGGAACGTGAGCAGGTGGCAGCAGCTGGGGCAGGGGTAAGTAGACAGAGGCAGAGAGATGACAAGTGAAAGCTGGGAAGGGAGGAAGGATGATGAGCAGATGGAATCAGGGGCGGGAGGGGAACGGATCTCGGGAATGGGCGGTGGGGGAAAGAGGGAGGAGGAAAAGGTGAACAAAAGGAGAATCTGGGAGGAGTGGGAAAGGAACGAGAGTTGGTCGCCTGAAACTGTCAAATTCAACGTCCGTACCTTTGGGCTGTAGGCTCACCAAGTGGAATACAAAGTGCCGTTTTTCTAGTTTGTGTTTGGCCTCACCATGGCAGTGGAGAAGGCCGAGGACAAACAGGTCGGTGTGGAAATGAAGAGGGGAATTGAAATGAGCTGGAACCGGAAGCTCGAGGTGGCACATCATCCTTCACCATTTCTGCGTCAGGATCCCAGCACCAGTCACATCTTCCCCTCTTCCTCCACTTTCTTCCAAAGGACCACTCTCGGTGCTGGAGCAGCCGTCCAAAACTAGAGGCTCAAGGTGAAAGGAGAAAGATTTAAAAAGGATTGGATAGGGTGGCAGCTGAGGGAATGTTTCTCATGGGGGAAGGATCCAAATTTTCAGCAGCATGGTTTTGGGCTGAGGGGTCACCTGTTGGCGATGAGGAAGATTCTGTCACTTTTCTATCAATCAGAGAGACAGGGTGAGAGAAGCATCTACAAAATGCATTGCAGTCACTGCCAGTTTTGAAAGCATCTCCTTAAACTCTGATCATCAGGCACCAATCTCAAAAGGGCAGAATCTTTCCCCAACCTGACTTGGGAACGGTTCCTATTTTATTGTATTCAGGACAGAAATCAATGAATTTTTTTGAGGTGGTGAATGGGGGAATCAGGTAGGACAATGAATGAGGCACAGGATGTGTCAGGACAGTCCTGTATTGCAGTGACTCAATTGTGTGACATTCAGCCCATTGAGAAGAGTCCTGTGTTGAAAAGAGCTGGGAGTAGCACAGTAGTGTTGCGGTTACCATAACGCTATTACATCACCAGCGACCTGGGTTCAATTCTGGCAGCTGACATTAAGGAGTTTCTACATTCTCCTCGTGTCTGTGTGGGTTTCCTCCGGGTGCTCAGCTTCCTCCCAGATTTCAAAGACGTACGGGTTGGGAAGTTGTGCGCGTGGTATGTTGGCTCTGGAAGCATGGAGACACTTGTGGACTGCTCCCAGAACACTCTACGCAAACATGCATTTCACTGTGTGTTTCAATGTACATTTGACTAATAAAGATATCTTAAATCCTAAAAAAATGTAGAGTTAAACACCATTACTTCCTCCCCGAGGCTTGATGGATGGTGAATGTCACAGAAAGATACAGCACAGAAACAGGCCGACACAGTCCACAACTCCACACTGATCCCACATTCATCCTTTTTTTAAAATTCTCCCGACATTCTTGTCAACTCTCCCCAACTTCTCCCACTCACCAGGGGCAATTTACAGCAGCCAATTGACCTACCAACCAGCATGTCTTTGGGACGTGGGAGGAAACTGGATCTCCTGGAAGAAATTCCCAGTCACAGGGAGAACCCCCACACAGCCAGTACCCAAGATCTGGATTGAACCTGGGCTCCTGTCACTGCAAGGTAGCAGCTCTATTAGCTGTGCTGCTCTAATATCTGGGACAAGACCCCTGCTGAGCTGTTGTCTTTGCCATGATTATGCCTAAAGTCCTGCAGGAAATTCCGGGGGAAGCTCTTCACCCACACAGTTCAACAATGTGGAACGTGTCACCACACGGAGGGATGGAGGTGAACGACAGCAATGCATTGAATGGGAAGCCGAATGAGCACAGAGCTCGTAGAGCTGCTGCCTCACGTTGACAATGTTCAATCCCGACCTCGGGTGTTGACTGTGTGGAGTTTGCACCTTCTCCCTGTGACTGTGTGGGTTTCCTCCCACGTCCCAAGAGGTGTGGGCTAAAAGGTTATTAAAGGACTGTAAATTGTCCCTAATGTGTGGGTGATTAGTAGAATCTGCTGGTGGTGGGGGTGAAGCAGGGTGTGGTCAATGCAAATGTGGGCAGAATTTTAAAAATGTATTAATGTAGGATCAGAGTAAATGACTGGTTGATAATCAGTGCAGACTCAGTGAGTCAAAGGGCTCATTTCTGTGTTGCATCTCTCTGTTCCTCTGAATATTCATACTGGGTGAGATGGGAGGAGGCTGGTGTGGAGCAGAAACACTGGAAGGCACCAGATGGGCTGAATGGCCCCTCTTTCTACTGTTCATTGTGTGCATTGCAGAGACAGGGCGGGCCTAAGATAAAGTGTTTCAAGCAGAACTGCTTTATTTTAATCAGAGATCCAGAACATTGAACTCGAACTCAGTGAAAGAGATTACAAAAGAAAATCAACTGTGCCCAATGATCAGGGTTCAATCCTGGGCAAGATCAGCAGCGTCGACAGAATCCAACCCCCGTGAACACCTGCAACACTTGTGAATTTGCGCTAGATTTCAGTATCAGTGATGGTTGTATATTGAGCAAACAGCATGTTCAATCTTTCTCCGCACTGTGAATTTGCTGGTGTTGCAGCAGGTCAGATGACCAAGGGAATCCCTTCCCACAGTCAGAGCAGGTGTACGGCTTCTCCCCAGTGTGAACCCACTGGTGTCTCAGCAGCTGAGATGACTGAGTGAATCCCTTCCCGCACTCAGAGCAAGTGAACGGTCTCTCCCCAGTGTGAACTCGCTGCTGTATCATCAGGCTGGATAACTGAGTGAATTCTTTCCCACACGTTGAGCAGGAGAACGGCCTCTCCCGGGCATAAACCCGCTGATGCATTATCAGGTTTGATGACTGAGTGAATCCTTTCCTCAGGATGAGCAGGAGAACGGCCTCTCAGTGTGAACTTGCTGATGTCTCATCAGGCTGGATGACCTAGTGTATCCCTTCCCACAGGTAGGGCAGGTAAAGGGCCTCTCCCCAGTGTGAACTTGCTGGTGTATCATCAGGCTGGATAACTGAGTGAATCCTTTCCCACATGTTGAGCAGGAGAATGGCCTCTCCCCAGTGTGAACTCGCTGGTGTACCCGTAAGTGGGATGACTGAGCAAAGCCCTTCCCGCACTCGGAGCAGGTGTATGGCCTCTCCCCGGTGTGAACTCGCTGGTGTCTCAACAAATTGGACGAAAGAGTGAATCCCTTCCCACACTCGGGGCAGGTGTACGGCTTCTCTCCAGTGTGAACCCGCTGGTGTATCAGCAGCTCAGACGACTGACTGAATCCCTTCCCGCACGTTGAGCAGATGTACGGCTTCTCCCCGGTGTGAACTCTCTGGTGCGTCAGCAAATGGATCGACTGAGTGAATCCCTTCCCGCACACGGAGCAGGTGTATGGCCTCTCATCGGTGTGAATCCGCTGATGTATCAGCAGCGGAGCCGACTGAGTAAACCCCTTCCCGCACGTCGGGCAGATGAACGGCCTCTCCCCGGTGTGAACCCTCTGGTGCATCAGCAAATAGTACGACCGAGTGAATCCCTTCCTGCATGTCGAGCAGATGAATGGCCTCTCCCCACTGTGAACACGCTGGTGTATCAGCAAATGGGACGCCCGAGCAAATCCCTTCCCACACTCAGAGCACCTGTACGGCGTCTCCCCGGTGTGAACCCGCCGATGTATCAGCAGCTCAGACGACCGAGTGAATCCCTTCCCACACTCAGGGCAGTTGAACGGCTTCTCCCCGGTGTGAACTCTCTGGTGTGTCAGCAAATAGGATGACCGAGTGAATCCCTTCCCACACTCGGAGCAGGTGTACGGCTTCTCCCCAGTGTGAATTCTCTGGTGTGTCATCAGGCTGGATAACTGAGTGAATATTTTCCCACATGTTGAGCAGGAGAATGGCCTCTCCCCAGTGTGAACTCGCTGATGGTTCATCAGGCTGGATAACTGAGTAAATCCTTTCCCACACGTTGAGCAGGAGAACGGCCTCTCCCCAGTGTGAACTCGCTGGTGCCTGATCAGGCTGGATAACTGAGTAAATCCTTTCCCACACGTTGAGCAGGAGAACGGCCTCTCCCCAGTGTGAACTCGCTGGTGTGCCTGCAAGTGGGATGACTGAGCAAAGCCCTTCCCACACTCCGAGCAGGAGAATGGCCTTTCCCTGGCATGAACTTGCTGGTGCGTCATCAGGCTGGATAACTGAGCCAAACCCTTACCAGACATTAAGCAGGAGAACGGCTACTCCCCAGTATGAACACACTGCTGTGTCAGCGGGTGGGTTGACTGAAGGAAGCGCTTCCCACACTCAGTGCAGATACACGGCCTCTTCTCTGTGAATTTGTTGGTGCATCAACAACTGGAATGACCGAGTGACTCCCTTCCCACACTCAGAGCAGGTGAACTGCCTCTCCCCAGTGTGAATTCACTGATGTTGTGTTTGAGATTTCTATAAACAAATCCTCTGCTTGTTGTATCCTGTAAATGAAAGTTACAAAAGTCATCAATAGGTACAGGACAGTATTTCAGCTGAGATTTTAGTCTCTGTAGCGAGCTGTTATAATAATGACAAACACAAGCTTGAGGAACAACGTCATCTCCCATCTGGGAACATTGCAGCATCCAGACTGGCATCAAAATCTCTGGTTGTCTTTCCATCTATAATCAGAAAGGGCCATTTCTGCCACTTCCCTTTGTTCTACCCGTTGCCTCCCTCACCTACTCTGCCACTGAAATTCAATGTGTTTTCTGTCTTTCACTGTTAAAAGGGGTATCAAACCCAAAACTTTACCTCTCTCTGCAGATGGAGACACAAGAGACTGCAAATGCTGGAAATCTGAAGCAATACATAAGGGAGCTGGAGGAAGTCAAAGTGGGTCAGGCAGCATCCATGGAGGGCAATGGACAGTCAACATTTTGGGTCTTGTTGGTGTTGGACTTGGCTATTGTATTGGTTTATTATTGTCACTTGTACCGAGGTACAGTGAAAAACTTGTTCATACAGGTCAATTCATTACACAGTGCAGTTCCATTGAGTTAGTTCAGAGTGCATTGTGATAGTAGAGGTTAAAACAATAACGGTACAGAGTAAAGTGACACGGCTGCAGAGAAAGTGCAGTGCAGGTAGACAATAAAGTGCAAGGTCACAACAAGGTAGATCATGAGGTCAGAGTCCATCTCATTGTATAAGGGAACCGTTCAATAGTCTTATCTCCGTGGGATAGAAGCTGTCCTTGAGCCTGGTGGTACATGCCCTCAGGATTTGAATGTGAACGGTAGGTGATTAGACTCACTTGTTGGAGATTGTCATTGTGTGGCAGTTTTGTGGTCCAAATGTTATTTGCCACTTAATATTCCAGAATAGAAGTGTTAGATACCATTCTATATCCAGACAGAATAGAACATGTTCTCAGTGGCAGAAAGAGCCGAGGACATTGAACATAGTTGAGTTGTAAAATAACCATAAGTGACAAGGATTTTTGTTTCTTCAACACAATGTTAACTGACACAATTTAGCCACATGAGTAAATTACTTTCACAATACATGTTTTTTTTATTCACTGGGAGTTGGACTTTGTCCCTTTTTTGACCTCAGTCCCAACTCCAGCTGTTACCTCCAAAGATTTGGACATCAGCAGCGTCTGGAGACTAGTCCCAATCTCAGTTTGCTCATCTGTGTTTCCAGACTGCCTGCAGAGCAAAGGCAAAGTGCTTTCCGCAGAAAAGATGGGGAAGGGGTAAATACACCATTAAACCCACAGGAAGTGGGAACAGGAGTAGAACATTCAGCGTCTCAAGCCTGCTCTGCCATTCAGCAGGATCATGGCCGACTTTCCTGCCCTGTCCCCAGAACCCTTGATTCCCCTACTGATTAGGAATCTATTCCAACCTCAAATATACCCAAGGACTCTGCCACACAGACTCCAGCTTCTGAGAGAAGAAATTCCTCTTGTCTCACTTTAAAATGGGCACCAGTAAATTTCTCTTTCAGAAGGCTGTGCTAACTCTGCTCAATAAGTTACAGATTTTCAAACAGTCAATCAGATAAAAGGGCAGTCTCCAAACTAAAGCATTAACTCTATTCCTCTTTCCAAAGATTTTTTAAATTTTAAATTTTTAAAATTTTATTTACAGCATGGTAACATACCACCCTCACTCCCCCCTCTCTCCCAAATCCCCCTCCCTCAGTCCTCTCCTCCTCCCTCATTCCCCTTTATTCCACTTCCCTCATTCCCCTCCCACCTCCTCCCGAATTCCCCCTGCCCCCTCCCCAATTCCCCACCCCTCAGTCCGCGCTCCACACCCCCTCAATCCCCCACCCCTCCCCCCTCCCTCGCCTACTCCCCCTCCCCCCTCATATTTAACAACAGCACATCCCTTCCTGATGAACTTAACGCATTCTATGCGCATTTTGAACAGGAGGGAGGTGGATTGTCACCATCCACCCCGACAGCCTCCAGTGCAGCTGAACCTGTGATCACAGTGGAGGACGTAAGATCAGTCTTCCGGAGAGTGAACGCGAGGAAAGCACCTGGCCCAGATGGTGTCCCTGGCCGTGTGCTCAGATCTTGTGCTGATCAGCTGGCAGAAGTATTTGCAGACATATTTAACTTCTCCCTGCTTCAATCTCAGGTTCCCACCTGTTTTAAGAAGACCACTATCATCCCGATACTGAAGAAAAGCAAGGTAACATGCCTCAATGACTACCGACCAGTGGCTCTGACATCCACCATCATGAAGTGCTTTGAGAGGTTGGTCATGGCACGTATCAACTCCAGCCTCCCAGACAACCTGGACCCACTGCAATTTGCCTATCAATGAAACAGGTCTACAGTGGATGTCATCTCCCTGGCCCTACACTCAGCTCTGGAGCATCTGCACAGTAAAGACACCTACATCAGACATTTGTTTATTGACTACAGCTCTGCCTTCAATACAATAATCCCAAGCAAGAGTGTCACCAAACTCTGAGTCCTGGGACTCAACACCTCCCTCTGCAACTGGATCCTTGACTTTCTAACGAACAGACTGCAATCAGTGAGGATAGGCAGCAATACCTCTGGCACGATTATTCTCAACACTGGTGTCCCACAAGGCTGCGTTCTCAGCCTTCTACTCTACTCCCTATACACTCATGACTGTGTGGCCAGATTCTGCTCTAACTCCATCTACAAGTTTGCAGATGATACCACCATTGTAGGCCGTATCTCCAACAGCGATGAGGCGGAGTACAGGAAGGAGACAGAGAGCTTAGTGGAATGGTGTCATGACAACAACCTTCCCCTGATGTCAACCAAACAAAAGAGCTGGTCATTGACTTCAGGAAAGGGGGTCGTGTACATGCACCTGTCTACATCAGCAGCGCTGAGGTCGAGAGGGTTGAGAGCTTCAAGTTCCTGGGAGTTAACTTCACCAATAGCCTGTCCTGGTCAAATCACGTAGACACCACGGCCAAGAAAGCTCACCAGCGCCTCGACTTCCTCAGGAGGCTAAAGGAATTTGGCATGTCCCCTTTGACACTCACCAACTTTTATTGATGCACCATAGAAAGCATCCTATCCGGATGCATCACGGCTTGGTACAGCAACTGCTCTGCCCAGGACCGCAAGAAACTGTAGAGAGTTGTCGACACAGACCAGCGCATCACGGACACCAGCCTCCCCTCCTTGGACTCGGTCTTTACCTCTCACTACCTTGGTGAAGCAGCCAGCATAATCAAAGGCCCCACCCACTCAGGTCATTCTCTGTTCTCTCCTCTCCCATCGGGCAGAAGATACAGGAGCCTCAGGGCACGTACCACCAGGCTCAAGGACAGCTACTACCCCACTGTGATAAGACTATTGAACGGTTCCCTTATACAATGAGACGGACTCTGACCTCACGATCTACCTTGTTGTGACCTTGCACCTTATTGCACTGCACTTGCTCTGTAACTGTGACACTTTAGTCTGTACTGTTATTGTTTTTACCTGCACTACCTGAATGCACTCTGTACTACTCAATATAACTGCACTGTGTTATGAATTGACCTGCACCAACGGTATGCAAGACAAGTTTTTCACTGTACCTCGGTACAAGTGACAATAATAAACCAATACCAATACCAAAATACCAAGCCGAATGCCCCAACGCAGTGCCGAGAGACATTCACTGTTTGTAAGTGGCTCCTTTTAACAAGATTCACTCAGCTCGGACCTCACAAGCGGACGCAGAGTTGGGAATTTATTTTCGGGGTCACATACGAGTGATTCCGGAGATCGGGGGGCGGGTTTAGCTTCACATATTGACGGGAGAAGTGCTTCTGAGGAGTGGGGAGGATAAAAAAAGATGGTTTTGTGTGCAGAGTAACGAGGAGATGGCTCCGGGACCAGTGGAGACCAGGTTTAAATATTTTTGCAAAATCATCCAAGGCGGTGCCAGCGTTTTGGCGCTGCAAGATCTCCTTTGTTTTGTCTCTGTCTCTCTCTCTGTCTCTGTTTCTCTGTCTCTCTGTCTCTGTCTGTCTGTCTCTCGCTCCCTCCCAATGCTCTCCCGGCTGCCGGATCGAACACCCGACCAGGCGGCAACGCTGTAGCCCTTCCCCCGGCAGAGACATCGCCTTTGCCCCCGCTCCAGCCTCCTCTCCCCGCACAACTGAAAACTCCATTCACCCAGCTCGACTGAAGGCTCCTCCGTTCGGAAGCCGGAACCAGCTCCTCCCGCCGCAGAACCGCACCTCCCGTCTGCATTAAAACAGGACAATCCCAGAGCAGGAGGGACAAGCGGCTGAGCACAGCGGGGCGGGCAGCAGCGGTCCCGGCAGAGGGGGAAACGTGTCGGGCCCTGCGTCATATTTTGCTCAAGGCCGGGACCCAGATCTGGAGGGGAGGGGGAGCAGGGGGAGGACGGAATGGAGAGGGAGAAGGGGGAGGACGTAGAGGAGGAAGGTGAAGGGGAGAGAGGGCAGAGAGGGAAGGGGAATTGGAAGGGGGAGGCCAGATGAATTGGGGAGGGCAGAGGGAGAGGGGGAAGCGGAGGGCAGGGGAGAGGGGAAGGGAGGAGAGTGAAGTGGAGAGACGGAAGGGGGAGGGCAGAGGAGGGAGGGGAGAGGGAAGGCAGAGGGGAGGGGAGCATTTTGTGTGTGTTGCTTTTGACATAACACCTTGGTTTCAGATTCACGATATCACTTTCCATCTTGGTATAAAATTCAATCATATTCCAATCTGACCTTGCACCTTATTGCACTGCACTTTCTCTGTAGCTGTGACACTTTACTCTGTACTGTTATTGTTTTTACCTGTACTACCTCAATGCACTCGGTACTAACTCAATGTAACTGCACTGTGTAATGAATTGACCTGTACGATCGGAATGCAAGACACGTTTTTCACTGTACCTCGGTACAAGTGACAATAATAAACCAATACCAATACAATCGCCAAGTCCAACACCACCAAGACCCAAAACGTTGACTGTCCATTTCCATCCATAGATGCTGCCTGACCCACTGAGTTCCTCCAGCTCCCTTATGTATTGCTTCAGATTTCCAGCATCTGCAGTCTCTTGTGTCTCCATCTGCAGAAAGAGGGAATGTTTTGGGTTTGATGCCCCTTTTAACATTGAAAGACAGAAAACACATTGAATTTCAGTGGCAGAGTAGGTGAGGGAGGCAACGGGTAGAACAAAGGGCAGAAATGGCCCATTCTGATTATGGATGGAAAGACAACCAGAGATTTTGATGCCAGTCTGGATGCTGCAATGTTCCCAGATGGAAGATGACGTTGTTCCTCAAGCTTGTGTTTGTCATTATTATAACAGCTCGCTACAGAGACTAAAATCTCAGCTGAAATACTGTCCTGTACCTATTGATGACTTCTGTAAATATCTTTTACAGGATACAACAAGTAGAGGATTTGTTTATGGGAATCTCAAACACAACATCAGCAAATTCACACTGGGGAGAGGCCGTTCTCCTGCTCAACGTGTGGTAAGAGATTGGCTCAGTTATCCAGCCTGATGACGCACCAGCGAGTTCATGCAGGGGAAAGGCCATTCTCCTTCTCGGAGCGTGGGAAGGGCTTTGCTCAGTCAACCAATTTGCTGACGCACCAGAGAGCTCACACTGGGGAGAGGCTGATCATCTGCTTGATGTGCGGGAAGGGATTCAGTCGGTCGTCTCAGCTGCTGATACACCAGCGAGTTCACACTGGGGAGAAGCTGTACACCTGCTCCGAGTGCAGGAAGGGATTCACTCAGTCGTCCCATTTGCTGAGGCACCAGATAGTTCACACTGGGGAGAGGCCATTCATTTGCTCAACATGTGGGAAGGGATTCACTCAGTCATCTCAGCTGCTGAGACACCAGCGGGTTCACACTGGGGAGAAGCCGTACACCTGCTCCGACTGTGGGAAGGGATTCCCTTGGTCATCTGACCTGCTGAAACACCAGCGAATTCACACTGCAGAGAATCATTAAACATGCTGTTTGCTCAATTTCCAACCATCACTGCTACTGAAATCTAGCGCAAATTCACAAGTGTTGCAGGTGTTCACGGGGGTCGGATTCTGTCGAAGCTGCTGATCTCGCCCAGGATCGAACCCTGGTCAGAGGGCACTGTTGATTTTCTTTTGTAATCTCTTTCACTGAGTTAGAGTTCAATGTTCTGGATCTCTGATTAAAATAAAGCAGTCTGTTTGAAACACTTTATCTAAGACCCTTCCTGTATCTGAAATGCACACAATGAACAGTAGAAAGAGAGGCCATTCAGCCCATCTGGTGCCTTCCAGTGTTTCTGCTCCACACCAGCCTCCTCCCATCTCACCCAGTATGAATATTCAGAGGAATAGAGAGATGCTGCATAGAAATGGGCCCTTTGACTCACTGAATCTGCACTGATTATGCACAAGCCTTTTTGTGGCAGATTCCAGCATCTGCAGTGTTATTGTGTCTGCAACTGCCAAAGTCCCAGACTGCACCTGCTCCCCACACGGCAGCCCGGCACAGTCCTCCGTCTGTCATGAAAAACACTGTGATGGTTGTGAGACATGATTTCCCATTCACAAAGCCGTGCTGACTGTCCCTCAGCAGTCCTTGCCTTTCCACACGCTGGTAGGTCCTGTAACTCAGAATCCCCTCCAGTAATTTCCCACCACTGATGTTAGGTTCACTGGCCTGTGGTTACCTGGCTCGTCCTTGCAGCCCTTCTTAAATAAAGGCACAGCCTCCAGACTTCTGGTATCTCTCCCCTGGCTAAGGAAGATGCAAATAACTCTGCCAGGGCCCATGCAATTTCTTTCCTTTTCTTCCTGAAAGGTCTTGGGATGCAATTGGTCAGGCCCTGGAGATTTGTCCACCCTAATATGCTTTAAGACTGGCAGCACCTCCTCTTTTGTAATGACGATATGTCCCAAGACATCACGACTCGTATCCCTTAATTCCTTAGCTTGCAGGACTTTCTCTGTGTAAATACAGATGAGAAATATTCATTTAAGATCTTGCCCCTCTTTTGTGGTTCCACACACAGATGACAGCATTGATGCCTAAAGGGACCTATTCTCTCCCTAGTTACCCTATATCGGGCTTCCCCTTTTCCTATCTTCAGTCCTGAAGAAGGGTCCTGAGCCCAAAACATTGACCGCCTGCTTTTCTCCATGGATGCTGCCTGGCCTGCTGAGTTCCTCCAGCATCATCGTGTTTTTCATGCAGATTCCAGCATCTGCCGTCCTTTGTTTCTCCAATGTTACAGGTAGATGATCGACAGCAGAAGTGACCAGTTCTGATATAAACAGAGGGAGTGAGTTTCTGAGC
>NW_026262543.1:0-26581 GCF_009764475.1 Pristis pectinata
AGTAGGAATGAGTGAGGGCAGAAGCGAGGCATCAGGATGGTGCCTGAATTGGGTGGGGAGGGTGAAACGGGGGTGGGGGGGGGGAATGCTGTAGTTATAGGGAGAGATTGGCTTTGTTCTCACTAGTGACCTTGCAGAGGTTTATCAGATTACGGGGGGCGGGGGGGGGGGGGGTGGTGCGGGCAGGGAGGCAGGCAGGCAGAGTTAGGGTGGATGGTCCATCTGTCAGTCTTTTCTCCAAGGTATGGCATTAGAGGGCTCAAGGTGAGAGGGGAGAAATTTCAAAGGGGGCTAAGGGGCAGGTTTTCCACTCACAGGGTGGTAGGTGTGTGGAACGAGCTGCCGGGGGAAGTGACAGATTGGGTGAAATCACAGAGTTTGAAAGCAGTTTGGATGGGTATACGGGTAGAAAGGTTTCAAAGGCTCTGGGCCCGGTGCGGGGAAGTGGGCCCGGTGTGGGCAGGCATGGACGAAGTGGGCTGAAGGGCCTCTTTCTGTGCCGTGCAGCTCAGTGACTCTGAAGTGGCACCTCAGGGGACCTGAGGCAGAGCAACGACAAGGCTCCACAACGGGCGGAGGGGCAGCAGGGAGAGCTGATGTTTGCTCTGTGACGGCAGCTGTGAGCGGTGGGGATCCACGGGGGTCAAAGCTCAGCCCCGTCCCCTCTGTGTGTGTGTATGCACGGGGGGGTGGGGGAAGTCTGTCGGTGATTTGCAGACAGGTGGGCAGGGAGGGGGCGAATCCGGGAAGTGTGAGGACTCGGTGCCTGCCAGGCAGGGAGGCAGAGACCCTCCCAGAGTAACTCCGCCCTCGGGGGTGGGGGACAGTGGAACAGATGGTCTCGGGTATTGTTGCTGTTGGGACTTTGTTCACCCAACATGTCCGGGTCACAGACCAGTGACAACCCCCTACCCCACCTCAGGTCACAGAACAGTGACCCCCACCCCAGGTCAGAGCAGGGACCGCCCCACCACACCCAGGGTCAGTGACACCCCCCCCCACCCCCAGGTCAGAGACCCCCACCCACACCCTGGGTCAGTGAACCCACCCCCCCCATTCCCCCCACCACATGGTTACCCATGACCTTCCCAACTTCACCGGTTGGTCCTGATCCCAGTTTCCTGCCTGTGAGGCAGTGCTGATGGGGAGGGTGGGGGGTGGGGTGGGGGGGTGGCGGAGGGGTGGGTGTGGGTGCAGCCTCTTCCCGCTCTCTGGGCTCGGGTGGGGGGTGATGTTCTGGAACAGAGCGCCGGACGCAGAGGGGTGTGTTGAAGGTTGCAAAGGGATCAGTGCCGTGGGCTGGGGACGCCTTGGCGTCAGGACACAGGGACGAGGTGGAAGGTGAGCCCCGGTCCCAGGGCAGCAGGAACCAGGGGGCTGAGTGGCCTCTCCTGCTTCTCACTGCTCCTGCTGGACTCGGCAGAGCGAGGTGTGGTGCTGGTGGGATTGGGGCACGTTCCCTGTGTCAGCCCCAAGCCATGAGGGAAATGTGTGTCGGCAACTGGGTGTCCCAGAGGCCGGGAGGGAGTGAAACCTCTGTCTGTCCCCCTTCCCTCACCCCTTCCCTCCCCCTCCCCTCCCTCACTCCCCTCCCCCTCCCCTCCCTCCCCTCCCCCTCCCCCCCTCCCTCCCCCCTTCCCTCCCCCTCCCCTCCCTCACTCCCCCCCCCTCCCTCACTCCCCCCTCACTCCCCCCTCACTCCCCCTTCCCTCCCTCCCCCCTTCCCTCCCCCTCCCCTCCCTCACTCCCCTCCCCCTCCCCCCTCACTCCCCCCTTCCCTCCCCCTCCCTCCCCCCTTCCCTCCCCCTCCCCTCCCTCACTCCCCTCCCCCTCCCCCCCTCCCCCTCCCCCCTTCCCTCCCCCTCCCTCCCCCCTTCCCTCCCCCTCCCCTCCCTCACCCCTCCCCCTCCCCTCCCTCCCCCCTCACTCCCCCTCACTCCCCCTTCCCTCCCCCCTCCCTCCCCCCTTCCCTCCCCCTCCCCTCCCTCACTCCCCTCCCCCTCCCCCCTCCCTCCCCCTTCCCTCCCCTCCCTCCCCCTTCCCTCCCCCTCCCTCCCCCCTTCCCTCCCCCTCCCCTCCCTCACCCCTCCCCCTCCCCTCCCTCACTCCCCCCTCACTCCCCCTCACTCCCCCTTCCCTCCCCCCTCCCTCCCCCCTTCCCTCCCCCTCCCCTCCCTCACTCCCCTCCCCCTCCCCTCCCCCCTCACTCCCCCTCCCCTCACCCCTCCCTCCCCTTCCCTCCCCCTCCCCTCCCTCACTCCCCCTTCCCTCACCCCTCCCTCGCTCACCCCCCTCCTCTCTCCTCACTCACCCCTCCTTGCTTCCTCACCCCTCGCTCACCTCTCCCTCAGCCCTACTTCCTCCCTCACCCCTCCCTCCTCCTTCCTCACTCCTCCCTTGTCCCTCCCCCTCACTTCCCCTCCATCTCCCCTTCCTCCCTTCCTGTTCCTCAACCCTCCCTCACCCCATCCTCCCTCACCCCTTCTTCCTAACCCCCCGCTCCCTCCCCCCACTCCCCTCCCCATTCCTTCCCCCCACTTTCTCCTTCCCCATTCCCCACTCCCTCCCCCCGCTCCTCACTCCCCACTCCTTCCCACTCTCTGCCTCGCTCCACACTCCCCCCACACCCCTCTATCTCTCCCCACCTCTTACTCCCCCTCTCCTCACACCCCTCCCCAGTCCCCACCCCACTCCCTCTCCGCTCCCTCCTTCTCTCCCTCCCCACTCCCTCCCTCCTCACTCTCTCCCTCCAGAATCCCCCACTTGTTCTATCCCTCCTCCCCCTCTGCATCTCCCCATTGACACCCCAACAAATGCAGGGGGTGTCACAGGAGATGTGCAGATGATCCAAACCATGTGGTTGACAGGACAGTGTGTCCTCGTGGAGGGACACTCAAAACCCAGGGTCTGGTGAGAACCGCAGGAACCGTCGGTCAGGGAAAGCTGACAACTGATAAGTCGCAAGGACCTGATGATCTACACCTCAGAGTTGTGAAGGATGCGGCTTTAGAGTTGGTGGATTGGGGTGCTGCAGGTGTAGAGCCACTGTCTCCCAGCTGGGTTCGATCCTGTCCTCCGGCGCGGTGTGTGCGGAGTTTATTATTGTCACGTACCGAGGTACAGCGAGATGCTTTTGATTCCATCCCATCTGGACCAATCAGTCCCTATAAGTACATCAAAGTTGTACACAAGGAGTAAAAAACAGAACGCGGAATATAGTGCCACAGGTTTGGAGAAAGTGCAGTGCAGGCAGACAGTAAGGTGCAAGGGCCACGACAACGTAGACTGGCAGATCGAGAGGTCGTCTTTATTGTGCAAGAGGCCTTTTTGAGAGTCTGATAACAGCGGGGTAGAAGCTGTCTCTGTGACGATTTCCCCTTGGGTGCTCGGGTTTCCTCCCACGTCCCAAAGGGGTGGTTGATTGGCTGCTGGAAGTGACTCCTTGATGTGGGTGGGTAGCAGGTGGAGAGCTGATGGGCACATGGAAGGGAATGGTCACAGGGAGGTGGGGAGAGCCAGTGGACGGTCCAGCTGGCCATCTCCTTCTACAAGGGAAGAAAGTGTGGTGGTCACGTCCCAGGGCTGGGTTGATGCTGGAGCTGAAGGGTGGGGTGGGAGCAGATGTCACAGCAGTGGTTAGTACAGGAGGGAACAGCCCAGCAGTTGGGAAAATGCTGCAACCTTACTCCCACCATCCAGCACTTGCCCCGGAGCCCAGTGCCTGGGCGACTTGTTCTGAGACGGAACACTGCAGACACTGGAATCTGGAGCAATACATAGGTCAGCGGGTCAGGCAGCGTCCATGGAGACCCTTCATCTGGACTGGAAGAGAAGAGGGGAGATGGCCGGTGGGGGGTGGGGCAGGAGCTGGCGGGTGATGGGTGCATCCAGCTGAGGGGGGGGTTATGGGCAGGTGGGGGAGGGGACAGTGGGAATGGTGCCAGAGGCTGGGAGGTGAGACATGGAGGTGACAGAGGGCTGAAGATGATGGAAGGAGATAATGGACTCTCAAATCTTACTGACTGGCCTACAATTTCCTGTCTTTTGCCTCCTTAACTGGGTGTTACATCTGCAGTTTTCCTCTGGGTCCCTACCTAACTCCAGTGATTCCTGAAAGATAACTGCTAATGCCTCCAGAACCCTGGGGTGTAGTCCATCCGGCCCAGGGGATCTATCAACCTTCAGGCCTTTCAGCTTCCCCAACACCCTCTCCTCAGTAATGGCCACAACACTTACCTCTGCCCCCTGGCTCTCTTGAATTTCTGGCACATTACTGGTTTCTTCCACTGTGAAGGCTGATGCAAAATACTTATTTAGCTCCTCTGTCATTTTTCTGTTGCCATTACTACTTCTCCAGCATCATTTTCAAGTGGTCCAATGTCCACTCTTGCCTCTCTCTTACCTTTTATGTATCTAAAAATTTCTTGGTATCCTCTTTTATATTACTGGCTAGTTCGCCTTCATATTTCATCATCTCCTCTCTTATAGCTTTTTTAGTTGTCTTCTGTTTGGCTTTTAAAGGCTTCCCAATCCTCTGGCTTCCCATTAATCTTCGCCATATTGTATGCCTTTTCTTTTGCATTCATGCTGTCCCTGACTTCCCCTGTCAGCCACGGTTGCCTTGTCCTCCCCCTAGTGTGCTGCTGCTTCCTTGGGGTGAGATTCTGCTGTGTCTCCTGAATTAGTCCCAGAAACTCCTCCCATTGCTCCAGAAACTCCTCCGCCGTCCTCCCTGCTGGGGTCCCCTTCCAATCAACTATGGCCGGCTCCTCCCTCGTGCCTCTTTACTCAACTGTAATACCATTCCCTTGCGTTTCAGCTTCCCCCTCTCAAACAGCAGGGTGAATTCTATCATATTATGTTCACTGCCTTCTGAAGCTTCCTTCACTGTAAGCTCCCTGATAAAGCTTGCCTCATTACACAACACCAAATCCAGAATTGCCTGTTCCCTCGTGGGCTCTACCACAAGCTGCTCGAAAAGCCATCTTCTAGACATTCCACAAATTCCTTTTTCTTGCGCTGCACTACCAAACTTATTTTCCCAGTCTACCCACGTATTGAAGTCCCCCATGACCACTGTAACACTGCCTTGCTCATGTGCCTTTTCTAGCTCCTGGGGTGTTTTGTAACCCACATCCTGAAAACCACTCGAGGGTCTGTACACAACTCCTATCAGGGCCTTTTCACCTTTGTGGTTCCTCACCTCTGCCCATAAAGATCCGACATCTTCGGATCCTATTGCACTCCTTGCTATTGACGGGGGAAGTGGAGGGATTAAAGGGAGAGGAACTGGTGGGAGGATTGTGTGGGTGGTGGGCAGATGGAGAGGGTGGGGGGGGAAGGGACATGGCGATGGGGGGGGCCAGGTGGATCAGGGGAAGAGAGAGAAAAGGGACAGGGGGGTAGCCGTCAGCAGAAGTTGCTGAATTCAGTGTTCCTGCCGCCGGGTTGCAGATTGTCCAGGGGAACATGAGGGGCTGTTCCTCCAGTTATGTTCAGCCTCACCCTGGCAGGGAGGAGGCTGAGGACAGACGTGTCGGTGTGGGAGTGGGAAGGAGAATTAAAATGGCTGGGAGCCGATGTGATGCCTCTCTACAGGAGCAATACACAAAAAGTGCTGGAGGAACTTTATCTGGAGGAGTGTGTACAAGATGATAAGAGGCATAGGTCAAGTGGACAGTCAGGGACTTTCCCCAGTGCGACAATGGCTAACACGAGGGGACATAATTTTAAGGTGATTGGAGGAAGGTATAAGGGGGATGTCAGGGGTAAGTTTTTTACACAGAGAGTGGTGGGTGTGTGGAAGGCACTGCCGGCAGAGGTTGTAGGGGCAAATACATTAGAGACATTTAAGAGACTTAAGCAGACACATGAATGATAGAAAAATGGGGAGCTATGTGGGAGGGAAGGGTTAGATAGACCTTAGAGCAGGATAAAATTTTGGCACAACATTGTGGGCCGAAGGACCTGTACTGTGATGTAGTGTTCTATGTTCTAACTCAGCAGGTCAGGCAGCATCCATGGAGGGAAATAAACAGTTGGCATTTTGGGCTGATGAAGGGTCTCGGCCTGAAACGCCGACTGTTCATTTCCTTCCATGGATGCTGCCTGACCTGCTGACTTCCTCCAGCAGTTTTTGCTCCAGATTCCAGCATCTGCAGAATTTCTTGTATCTCCTATCTAGAGGAGTCCTATTTGTCTGTGTTTGGCCTGTTCTCCACCACTCCATTCCCATCCAAGTGCCTGCTCAAACACCTTTTAAATGCTGTAATTGTACCTGTCTCTGCCACTTTCTCCTGCAGCTCGTTCCATACACCCACCACCCTCTGTGTGAAAAACTTGCCCCTCAGGTCCCCTTCAAATCTTTCCCCTCTCACCGTAAACCTGTACCCTCTCGTTCCCGACACATCTGCTCTCATTTATGTCCCTCATAATTCTGTAACCACTGTCATGTCACCGAGAACCTCCGACAGTGCAGTGAGAGCAGAGCCAGCCTCCCCAATCTCTCCCGATAACTCCAGCCCTCCGTTCCATGCAACATCCGGTCACTCTGTTCTGCACCCTCTCTGTTGCTGCACGTCCTCCCTGTGGTGTGGTGACCAGAACTGCACACTGTGCGGTTTTGGATGTTGAGGGAATCGAGATCCGGGATTAGGGAAGGAAAGTGGGACTGAGGTCTGATTGAATGGGGGAACAGGATGAGGGGCTGAATGGCCTCTCCTACTTCCATTTCTTGTGTGGTTCCACAGTAGGAAAGCTTCAGGCTACAGTGAGATACAGATGGTGTGGAGAGCTGAACCTTGAAGTGGCAATCACAGTTTAATGAGATGGATATATAAATGACCTGGATGAAAATGTGGATGGGCGGGTTAGTAAGTTCTCAGACAATGCAAAGATTGGTGGTGTTGTGGACAGTGTAGGAGATTGCCAAAGGTTACAGCGGGATATAGATCAGTTGCAGATATGGGCGGAGAAATGGCAGATGGCGTTTAATCCGGGCACGTGTGAAGTTTTGCACTTTGGGAGATCAAATGTAAAGGGACAGAACACAGTTAATGGCAGGACCTTTAACAGTGTTGATGTACAGAGGGATCCTGGGGTCCAAGTCCACAGCTCCCTGAAAGTGGCTGCACAGTTCGATAGGGTGGTAAAGAAGGCGGACGGCATGCTTGTCTTTAATAGTCGAGGCATTGAGTTCAAGAGTCAGGAAGTTATGTTGCAGCTTTATAAATCTGGAGTACTGCATTCAGTTCTGGTTGTCCCATTACAGGAAGGATGTGGATGCTTTGGACAGGGTGCAGAAGAGGTTTGCCAGGTTGCTGCCTGGATTAGAGGGCATGTGCTATAAGGAGAGGTTGGACAAACTGGGGTTGTTTTCTCTGGAGCAGCGGAGGCTGAGGGGAGATCTGATCAAGGTTTATGAGAGGCTGAGATAGAGTAGACAGCCAGTATCTTTTTCCCAGGGTCGAAATGTCTAATACCAGAGGGCATGCATTTCAGGTGAGAGAGGGAAAGTTCGCAGGAGATATACGGGGCAAGTTTTTTACACAGAGAGTGGTGGGTGCCTGGAATGCGTTGCCAGGGGTGGTGGTGGAGGCAGATACGATAGAGATGTTTATAAGGCTCTTAGATAGGAACATGGATGTGCCGAGAATGGAGGGATATGGATATTATGTGGGCAGAAGGGATTAGTTAAGTGAGGCATTTGATTCTTAATTTACTTAGTTCAGCACAACGTTGTGGTCCAAAGGGCCTGTTTCTGTGCTGTACTGTTCTGTGTTCTAACCCAGTAGCGATGCACTGGGGAGGTGAACATGGGGGTGGTGGAGGGGAGACCAGAAAGGAGGGTATAAAATTACAGGGTATTCAGAAACAAGCAGACGCAGGTTTAAGGTGAGAGGGTGAAAGGTGATCTCAGATTGATGAGAGTGTGAGAAACATAAAAAGGCTGAAGGTAGGATTAGTGTGACTGGGCGTTAGGTGGACAGCAGGGACTCATAGGGCCGAAGGGCCTGTTTCTGTGCTGTATGCTGACTGCTCGAAGGGAATGTGTCGAAGCAGCCGTTGCAACCTCCCACGTGTGTCTGTCAGACCCCTGTCGGTGGTGAGGGGGATAGGGGTCGCTGGCTCATGGGTGGAGAGGTGAGAGGAACTAGGGTTCCATATACCCACACCCCCCACCCCCCCACCCAACCCCTCCTCGGAAAGGGATGGGGGAGGGAGGGGCAGAGGATGCAGAGTGTGGGAGGGGTCATCGTGAAGGCTTTCTGAGGGGAAGGTGGAATTTGGCCCATTCTGTCTGTGGGGGTCGATCCTGAGCCCCTGTCCCTGTCCCCCCCCCCCCCACTTCACCAGCAGCCTGCCCCCTCCCACAGTCCCACACTGTGTCTGTACAGAAGGACACGGCCCTTCACCCAGCCGTGGGGAAGGTCTCTGCCTCTCCCCCCTTCAGGCAGTTTAGTCCCCGACCCCCACCCTCTGGGGAAACACCTCCCCTCCTCTCCCCTCTAATCCATGCCCCGGATCCTGTAAATCCCTGCCCCTGGTCTCGAGGAAATCACTCCTTCCTATTGACTCTGCCCAGACCCCTCACCATTTTACACCCCTCCACCGTCTCCCCTCAGCCTCCTCTGTTCCAAGGGAGACAACCCCAGCCTCTGCCACCTCTACTCACAGAGACGGTGTTCCAGTCCCGGCAACATCCTCATAAACCACCCCCCCCCCACCCTCTCCGGTGGGACCCCATCTCCCCTGGGATGTGGTGACCACAAGTCCCCAGTGTCGGGCTGGGGGCTCACTGGTGTTGGACACGGACCCAGCATCCCCTCCCTGACCTTACACTCCGTGTCTTGGCTGAAGCAAGGCAGCGCAGTGGACCAGTGATAGAGATGCTGCCTCCCAGCTCCAGAGACCTCTGTTCAATCCCGACCTCGGGCGCTGTCTGTGTGGAGTTTGCACATTCTCCCTGTGAGCCTGTGGGTTTCCTACAGGCGCTTCTGTTTCCTGCCACGTCCTAGAGATGTGCAGGGTCAGTGGGGTAATCATCCACTGTCAGTTATCCCCAGTGTGTGGGAAGAGTTGACAGGAGTGTGGGGAGAATGAAATGGGATGTGTAAGTAGGTGGTGAATAGTTGGCATGGACTCAATGGGTCAAAGGGCCTTTTTCTGTGTCTGCCTTTCTAACCCCGCTCGGAGCGGCCGTGCTCCTTTGTGTGTGAGAGAGAGAGAGTATGGAGGCAGGAGGGGGTTACGGGGACGGGGAGGGGTGTAGGGGTCACAGGGGGTCACAGACGGGGAGGGGTGTGGGGGCTGGAGGGGGTTACAGGGACAGGGAGGGGTGTGGGGGCCGGAGGGGGTTACAGAGACAGGGAGGGGTGTGGGGGCCGGAGGGGGTTACAGGGACGGGGACACTCAGACATAAACATACACGGACAGTAGAATGACTGGAAATGATTAATCAGCACACACCTACCCCGCCTCCCCCCCACCCCGCCCCCCCCCAACCCCCACGGTGCAGACCTTCAGTTCACTGACTGCAGCTGTCGCTGAGACCGCAGGCCATGGTCCACACAGAGTCTGCTCACCTCCTGCCAGCTCTGCTCACGGCCTGACCTACTTCTCACTGGTGGCTGCATCAGCTGCTCCCAACACCCCCCCCCCCGCCCCCCCCCCCCCCCCCCCCAGCACTGGGCTGACCCCACACCCCCAAACCCGAGCTAACTCCACACCCCCACACCCTGGGCTAACTCCCCCCACACCCCGGGCTAATCCCACGCCCCAGCCTAACTCCCCCCACACCCTGGGCTAATCCCACGCCCCAGCCTAACTCCCCCCACACCCTGGGCTAATCCCACACCCCAGCCTAACTTCCCCCACACCCTGGGCTAATCCCACGCCCCAGCCTAACTCCCCCCACACCCCGGGCTAATCCCACACCCTGGGCTAATCCCACACCCCAGCCTAACTCCCCCCACAGCCTGGGCTAATCCCACACCCCAGCCTAACTCCCCCCACACCCTGGGCTAATCCCACACCCCGGGCTAACCTCCACAGCTGGACCACGAACCAGCTCACAGATGGAGCAGGGAAGTGGAACCTCGAGGCATCGTGTGTGAATCAGGGAGCGGTGACTCTCAATGTGTCTCTCAGTCCTGGGACAGGAGACCAGAGGTGGTTCACCCCGCAGACTGGGTGCCTGATACCACAGCAAGGTTGGGCACAGGTAAATGGGAAGGGGGTGCCTGTTGGGATGGGCGGGGGGGAGGGTGAACTCCAGGAACAGCGGGATCTGGGAACACGCCCATCGCTGGAGGTGGCTTCGCATTTTGCAGGGCTGTAGGGAAGGCAGGTCCACACCAGGTTCTTAGAGTCCGCATTATACAGCACAGAACCAGGCCATTCGGCCCCACTCATCCATGCCAACCAAGGTGTCGATCTGAGGTCGTCCCATTTGGCCCATATCCCCTCCTTCCTTTGCTGTCCGTGTACCTGTCTAAGTGTATGTTATATGTTGGAATTGTCCCCGCCTCTCCCTCTTCCCACACCCTCCACCCTCTGTGTGAGTCCTGCCTCTCACGTCCCCTTTAAATCCCTCCCGTCTCACCTTATACCCGTGCCGCCTGGTTTTACACTCCCCTGCCCTGGGAAAGAGACTGTTACCGTCCACCTTATCTAAGTCCCTCATGAGTTTATAAACCTCCATAAGGTCACACCTCAGCCTCTTGCGCTTAAGGGAAAAAAAAATTCCCAGCCTTCTCCACCTCCTCATAACCCAGGCCCTCCAGTCCGGGCAACGTCCGGTGAATAACTGAGGCCCTTCAGTCCGGGCAACGTCTGGTGAATAACCCGGGCCCTCCAGTCCGGGCAACGTCCGGTGGATAACCCGGGCCCTCCAGTCCCGGCAACATCCGGTGAATAACCCGGGCCCTCCAGTCCCGGTAACATCTGGTGAATCTTTTCTGCACCCTTTCCAGCTCAATGACACCCTTCCTGTAGCTGGGCGACCAGAACAGCACACAGTGCTCCAAGCGTGGTCTCACCGAGGACTGGTACAGCTGTAATGTGAAGTCCCAACTCCTGTACTCAGTGTCCTGACCAATGAAGGCCAGTGTGCCAAACACCCTTCTTGAAAACACTCATGTAGCTCATGCAGGGGATTAGAAGGGACAAAAGCGGCCATGAAACCCTGTCCTTGGCAAGTCAAATTAAAGAGAGTCCCGAGGCATTTTATACCTGTGTTAAAATCAAGAGGATAACTGGAGGGTAGGACGTCTCAAGGATAAAAGATGCTTGGAGTCAGAGGATGTGTGCAAGGGTCTAAACGAGTATTTTGTGCTGGTATTCACCAAGGAGGATGTGGAGGACAGTGAGATAGTGTGTGGGGCATGCTAATGTACTGGGGCATTTGAAGTCAATAGGAGGTGGTGATGGGTCTCTTGAAGAGCATCAAGGTGGATGTCCCCAGGCCCTGATGGGATATATTGAGACAGACAGGAGAGGAGATTGATGGGGCCTTGACTAAGATCTCTGTAGCCTCACTAGCCACAGGTGAGGTCTACGAAGACTGGTGAGTAACCAATGTTGTTCCTTTGTTCAAGAAGGGAAATAGGGATAATCCTTAAAATTATAGGCCGCTGAGTCTCACGTCAGTGGTGGGGAAGTTATTGGAGAGGATTCTTGGGGATAGGATTTACCTGTGTTTGGAAATGTAGGGGCTGAGTAGGGACAGTCAGCGTGGGTTTGTGTGGGGCAGATTGTGTCTTACTAACTTGATTGAGTTTTTTGAGCGGTGACGAGGGTGATTGATGAGGGGAGGACAGTGGATGTTGTCTACATGGGTGTTAGGAAGGTGTTTGACAAGGTCCCACATGCCAGGGTGATTTAGAACATTAAGATGCACGGAATTCATGGTGACTTGGTAGTTTGGATTCAGAAATGGCTTGGCTGTAGAAGACAGAGGGCAGTGGTGGAGGGGTGTAATTCTGGCTGGAGGGCTGTGACCAGTGGTGTTCCGCCGGGATCAGTGCTGGGGCCTCTGTCTGTGATATATTTATATAAATAAACTGGATGAAAATGTGGAAGGGTGGGTTCATAAGTTTGCAGATGACACAAAGTTTGGTGATGTCATGGATACTGTAGACGGCTGTCAATGGATACAGTGGGATATGGATCAGTTGTAGAATGGGCAGAGAAATGGCAGGTGAAGTTTAATCTGGCCAAGTGTGAGGTTGTTGCACTTTAGGAGATCAAATGTAAAGGGACAGGACACAGTTAATGGCAGGACCCTTAACAGTGTTGATGTACAGAGGGATCCTGGGGTCCAAGTCCTTAGCTCCCTGAAAGTGGCCACGCAAGTAGACAGGGCGGTAAAGAAAGCGTATGGCACGCTTTCCTTCATTGGTCTGGGCACTGTGGATAATAGAACCATAGAACAATACAGCACAGTACAGGCCCTTCAGCCCACCATGTTGTGCCGACCTTTAAACCTCGCCTAAGACTAACTAACCCCTTCCTCCCACATATCCCCCTATTTCAAACTCCTCCATATGCTTATCTAACAATCTCTTGAACTTGACCAACGTCTCAGCCTCCACCACCACCCCAGGCGCGCATTCCATGCATCAACCACTCTCTGGATGAAAAAACCTCCTCTGACATCTCCCTTGAACTTTCCACCCATTACCTTAAAGCCATGTCCTCTCGTTTTGAGCATTGGTGCCCTGGGAAAGAGGCACTGGCTGTCCACTCTATCTATTTCTCTCAATATCTTGTATACCTCTATCATGTCTCTCCTCATCCTCCTCCTCTCCAATGAGTAAAGTCCTAGCTCCCCTAGTCTCTTCTCATAATCCATACTCTCCAATCCAGGCAGCATCCTGGTAAATCTCCTCTGCACCCTTTCCAACACCTCCACGTCCTTCCTAGAATGAGGCGACCAGAACTGGACACAGTACTCTAAGTGTGGTCTAACCAGAGTTTTGTAAAGCTGCATCATTACTTTGCGGCTCTTAAACTCGATTCCACAACTTATGAAAGCTAACATCCCATAAGCTTTCTTAACTACCCAATCCACCTGTGAGGCAACTTTCAGTGATCTGTGGATATGAACCCCCAGATCCCTCTGCTCCTCCACACTGCCCAGAATCCTGCCATTTACCTTGTACTCCGCCTTGGAGTTTGTCCTTCCAAAGTGTACCCCTCACACTTCTCCGGATTGAACTCCATCTGCCACTTCTCAGGCCAGCTCTGCATCCCTCTGTAAGCTTCGACAGCCCTCCACACTATCCGCAACACCACCGATCTTTGTGTCGTCTGCAAACTTGCCAACCCACCCTTCCACCCCCTTATTCAAGTCGTTAATAAATATTACGAAAAGTAGAGGTGCCAGAACTGATCCTTGTGGGACACCACTAGTCACAGCCCTCCAATCTGAATGCACTCCCTCCACCACAACACTCTGCTTTCTACAGGCAAGCCAATTCTGAATCCACACAGCCAAGTCTCCCTGGATCCCTTGCCTACCATGTGGAACCTTGTGAAACGCCTTACTAAAATCCATGCAGACCACATCTACTACACTACCCTCATCAATCTTCCTGGTCACCTCCTCAAAGAACCCTATCAGGCTTGTGAGGCAAGATCTTCACTTCACAAAGCCGTGCTGGCTGTCCCTAATCAGTCCACGATTCTCTAAATGCTCATAGATCCTATCTCTTAGAATCCTTTCCAACAGCTTACCCACCACAGACGTAAGGCTCACTGGTCTGTAATTCCCTGGACTATCCCTACTAACTTTTTTGAATAAGGGGACAACATTTGCCACCCTCCAATCCTCTGGTCCCATTCCCGTGGACAACGAGGACTCAAAGGTTTAGCAATTTAGCCAACGGTTTAGCAATCTCCTCCCTCGCCTCGCGGAGCAGCCTGGGAAATATTCCATCAGGCCCCAGGGACTTATCTGTCCTAATATTTTCTAACAGCTCCAACACATCCTCTCTCTTGATATCTACATGGTCTAGAACATTAACCTTACCAACACTGTCCTCAGCGTCATCAAGACCCCTCTCCTTGGTGAATACTGAAGAGAGGTATTCATTGAGAACCTCACCCACTTCCACAGCTTCCAGGCACATCCTCCCACCTTTGCCTCAGATTGGTCCTACCCTTACTCTAGCCATGCTTCTGCTCTTCACATACAAGAAAAAAGCCTTGGGATTCTCCTTAGCCCTACTCGCCAAAGCCTTTTCATGTCCCCTTCTCGCTCTCCTCAGCCCCTTCTTAAGTTCCTTCCTTGCTACTCTATATTCCTCATGAGCCCTGTCTGGTCCTTGCTGCTTACACCTTACGTATGCTGCCTTCTTCGTCCTAACTAGTTGTTCCACCTCTCTTGTCACCCACAGTTCCTTCACCCTGCCATTCCTTCTCTGCCTCACCGGGACAAATTTATCCCTAACATCCTGCAAGAGATCCCTGAACATTGACCACATCTCCATAGTACATTTCCCTTCAAAAATGTCATCCCAATTTACACTCTCTAGTCTTATAGCCTCATAATTTGCCCTTCCCCAATTAAATATCTTCCCATCCATGACAATGCTAAAGGTTATGGAGCAGTGGTCACAATTCCCCAAATGCTCACCCAGAGAGATCTGTCACCTGACCCGGTTCATTATCTAATAGTAGATCTAATATGGCATTCCCTCTAGTCGGCCTGTCAACATACTGTGACAGGAATCCATCCTGGACACACTTAATAAACTCTGCCCCGTCTAAATCTTTGGTACTAAGCAGGTGCCAATCAATATTTGGGAAGTTGAAGTCTCCCATGATAACAACCCTGTTATTTTGCACCTTCCCAAAATCTGCCTCCCAATCTGCTCCTCAGTATCTCTGCTGCTACCAGGGGGCCTACAAAATACTCCCAGTAGAGTAACTGCTCCTTTCTGACTCTAGACCCATACTGACTCTAGAGAGGATCCTTCTACATTATCCACCCTTTCTGCAGCTGTAATAGTATCCCTGACCAGTATCGCTACCCCTCCTCCTCTTCTCCCCCCCTCCCTATCCCTTTTAAAACACTGAAATCCAGTAATATTCAGTATCCATTCCTGCCCCGGTGACAGCCAAGTCTCTGCAAGAGCCACAATATCGTAGTCTCATGTATTTATCCAAGCTCTCAGTCCATCTCCCTTATTCCTGATACTTGCATTTAAGTAAATGCACTTTAGCCCATCCACCTTTCTACTTTAATACCCTATACTCTGCTTCTCCTTCCTCAAAGCCTCTCTACCTGTTAGATCTGACTTTTCCCCATGCCCTTCTTCCTCTGACCTACCCCTCTGGTTCCCATCCCCCTCGCAAACTAGTTTAAACCCTCCCGAACCACCTTATCCTGCCTGCAAGGATATTGGCCCCCCTCGGGTTCCGGTGTAACCCGTCCTCTCTGTACAGGTCCCACCTTCCCCAGAAGAGATTCTAATGGTCCAAAAATCTAAAACCTTGCCCCCTGCACCAACTCCTCAGCCACACATTCATCTGCCATCTCTTCCTATTCCTACCTTCACTATCGTGTGGCACTGGCAGCAATCCCGAGATCGCTACCCTCGAGGTCCCGTTCTTCAGCCTTCTGCCTAGCTTCCTAAACTCACTTTTCAGGACCTCATCCCTCTTCCAACCTATGTCGTTGGTAACAACATGAACCACAACTTCTGGCTGTTCTCCCTCCCGCTCTGGAATCCTGTGGACCCGATCAGAGACATCCCGGACCCTGGCACCTGGAAGGCAACATACCATCTGGGATTCATGCTCACTGCCACAGAACCTCCTATCTGTTTCCCTGACTATTGAGTCCCCTATCACTACTGCCTTCCTCTTCTCCTCCCTTCTGAGCAGCAGGACCAGTCCCAGTGCCATAGACCTGGCTACTGCTGCTTGATCCCTGCAGGTCATCCCCCTCAACAGCTTCCAAAGCGGAAAACCCATTATTGAGGGGAAAGCCTCCGGGTCCTCTGCTCTATCCGCCTGTTCGTTTTCTTTTTCCTTTTCCCTCCCCTGACAGTCACCCTTCTATCTACTTCCTGGTCCCCAGAGGTACCTGCTCTAAGGGGTGGGTGACTGTCTCCAGATTTACAGTATCTACGTAACTCTCTCCCTCCCTGATGCTGCCCAGTGTTTGAAGCTGCAACTCCAGCTCATCAATTCTGAGCTGGTTCCTCCAGCCTCAAGCACTTAACTGCAGATGTGGTCACTGTGCACCACAGCAAGGTCCACGAGCTCCCACATTAAGCAGCTGCAGCACACCACCATGTCCTCCGTCTGAACTAATTCTTTCCCTACCTAGTTTTATCCTACTTAAAAATTTATAACAGATAACAGGTAAACCTTACCTTTGCCTACCAGCTACTCTCCCGCCTCGCCCCTTTACACCGAAGCTCTTTAAGCCCAAGCCCAAAACACTCTGCTCCCTCTCGCTCCGCTGCCCCGCTCCGATGCCGCCCACTGGTTATGGCGGTCTTCTTTTTAAACAGTTTGTGCGCTACTGACTGATGTCACGCACCTGCGCAGTTAATCCCCGCTCTCCACGAACCGTTAGAAAAAAAAACTTATCTGCTCGGAACTTCCTTGAGTTAGGAAGTCATGTTTTAGCTTTGTAAAACTTTGGTGAGGCTGCACTTCGAATACTGGGTTCAAAGGTTGCAGAAGAGGTTCACCAGGATGCTGCCTGGATTAGAGGGCATGAGCTATAAGGAGAGGTTGGACAAACTTGGCTGAGGGGAGACCTGACAGAGGTTTATAAGATTATGAGAGGCATAGATAGGGTAGACAGCCGGTATCTTTTTCCCAGGGTAGACTTGTCAAGTACAAGAGGGAATGCATTTAAGGGGAGAGGGGGAAAGTTCAAAGGAGATGTGTGGGGCAGGCTTTTTACACAGAGAGTGGTGGGTGCCTGGAATGTGCTGCCAGGGGAGGTGGTGGAGGCAGATACGATAGAAGCTGTTAGAACCATGACATGCAGGGGATGGAGGGAGATGAACCATGTGCAGGCAGGAGGGATTTAAGTTTTATTCAGCATCATGTTCGGGACAGAATCATGGGCCGAAGGGCCTGTTCCTGTGATGTACATGACAAACAATAGTGGGCCCAGCACCAATTCCTGTGGCACACCACCGGTCACAGGCCTCCAAGTGCCGCCCTCTTTCCTTCCATGAGGCTAATTTTGTATCCATTTGGACGGTTCTCCCTGGATCCCATGTGATCTGACCTCCCAGACCAGCCGACCATGTGGGACCTTGTCAGAAGCCTTGCTGAAGTCCACACGACGATGTCCACCGCCCATCAATCGTCTCGGTCTCCTCTTCGTGAAACTCAGTCAGACTTGTGAGACACAATTCCCCACACGCAAATCTGTGCTGATGATCCCGCAGGCTTCAGCTGCCCCTTGCCCTCTGTTCATCAACACACAGCAGCTCCAGTTAAACAACACACCGCTCCCTCCCTCTGTAACCGCTCTGGCCCCCACCCCCCTCCCTCCCTCTCTAACCCCTCCAGCCCCTACCCCCTCCCCCCCTTTGTAACCGCTCCGGCCCCAACCCCCCTCCCCATCTCTATAATGCCCTCCGGCCCTGACAGCCCTCCCTCCCTCTGTAGCCCCCTCTGGCCCCCACACCTCTCCCTATCTCTGCAACCCATATCCTTCCCTCTTCCTCTTCCTGACATAGAAATGTTTAAAATTATGGGAGGCATGGATAAGGTGGACGGTAACAGTCTTTTCCCCAGGGTAGAGGAGTCCACAGCTAGGGGCCATAGGTTTAGGGTGAGAGGGGAAAGATTTAAAAGGGACCTGAGGGGCAACTTTTGGTGGTGAGTATATGGAACGAGGTGCCAGAGGAAGTGGGTGAGGCAGGTACAGCAGGATCGTTTAAGAAGCACTTGGATAGGTGCATGGAATTGGGACTAGCTGGGTGGGCACCATGGTCAGCATGGACTGGTTGGGCCGAAGCGCCTGTGTCCATGCTGTATTGCTCTGTGACTCTATTCCTGTTACCTGCTCCAATCCCTGCATCCCTTGCTGTAGTTTTAACCCTTTGCAATCCTCTCCCTCTCTGCTATCGGTATTGGTTTATTATTGTCACTTGTATCGAGGTACTGTGAAAAACTTGTCTTGCATACCGATCGTACAGGTCAATTCATTACACAGTGCAGTTACACTGAGTTAGTACAGAGTGCATTGATGTAGTACAGGTAAAAACAATAACAATACAGAGTAAAGTGTCACAGCTACAGAGAAAGTGCAGTGCAATAAGGAGCAAGGTCACAATAAGGTAGATCGTGAGGTCAGAGTCCATCTCATCATATAAGGGAACTGTTCAATAGTCTTATCACAGTGGGGTAGAAGCTGTCCTTAAGTCTGGTGATATGTGCCCTCAGGCTCCTGCCTGATGGAAGAGGGGAGAAGAGAGAATGACCCGGGTGGGTGGGGTCTCTGATTATGCTGGCTGCTTCAGCAAGGCAGCGAGAGTTAAAGACAGTGTCCATGGAGGGGAGGCTGGTGTCGGTGATGCGCTGGGCTGTGTCCACAACTCTCTGCAGTTTCTTGCAGTCCTGGGCAGAGCAGTTGCCGTACCAAGCTGTGATGCATCCATATCGGATGCTTACTCTGTCCCTCACTTCCTTCTCGGCTGTCCTGAAATTTTCTTTCTCAGACCATGTTTTTGGACAGCATCTCCCTCTGCAGCCCCGTGACATCTTCAGTCTGTTAATTCCTCCTGTCGGGCATCTCTCAGCCTCACTGCTCTCCTCCAGGTGCTGATACAGAGATAATGTCCACTGTAATCCTTGGACGTCAGTCAGAGCGCAATTGCACACTGCGTGGTCTATTGCTTTGGAGAGGTCGACTCTCCCTGGATGTGAGGCCAGGCTCCAACTGGTTGTGCTCTGAGATCTGGGGGCGCACAGCAGAGGAACAGGCCATTCGGCCCACCAGATCCATGCTGAGCATCGTACCCATTTTGTGTTAGAGAGAGAGACGGGGAGGAAGGGATTCCGATGAGAGAGAGACGGATATTGGGAATGGAGGGTGTTTCACATTGCAGGAGATGTTGGAGGAGGGTGGCAGTGAGAGGTGAGGAGGGAGAGATTCAGAGGATTGAAGTGATACCAGGATGGAGGAAGATGCAGAAGTGGGGACTTGAAAACCGAGAGTAGGATCAGAGGGAGGGGGTAATCAGAGGGAGGGGGGATCGGGGGGGGGGGCGATGAGAGAGAAAGGGGGGGGGATCAGAGGGGTGGGATCAGGGGTGCCGGTGGGGGGAAGAGAGTTCAGATTTCAGCTGATTGCAGGGAGCCAGTTCCAGCTTCTGTTCAGGAGACTGCAGCTCTTTGTGAACTCTCCATGAAGTGAAGGCTGTGCTGTGCTCAGTTATTTCATCTTCCTGCTGCATCCTCTTGGACTGATGGAGTTTAAAAATAGGAAGAAGACTGCTCGGGGGCAGTGGGGACTGGCTCACAATGCAGAAGAAAGGCTCTCCAAACTGCAAAGCAGCAAGTAAGGCAAGGAAAGGCAGCACAAGCCTGCAGGGAGAGTGAACAGCCTTTTGAAAGCAGCTGGGCGGAATAAAAGGCTCTCTCTTAAAATCCTTGCACTTACAGGGTCACTGAGAGAGGAGAGGGAGTGAGAGACAAGGAGACAGAGGCAGGGAGAGCAAGTACGACAGAGATAGAGAGATGGAGGAAGGTGGGGATTGACAGTGAGCAAGAGTGGGAACAAGGGGGAGAGAGAGAGCGACAAAGGCAGACAGAAACGCTGAGAGAGGTAGACACAGCAAGGAGAGAGAGAGACAAAGCAGGACAGGTGAGGGTGGGGCAGACACTAGAGAGCGGAACTCGAGGGAGGGAGAGAGAAAAGAGAAAGGACAGGTACAAGTCTGAGACACAGATGTAGAAAGAGACACGGGGTGAACACGAGAGGCAGGGACAGAAACCGAAGAGAGAAGGGGGGGGGGCAGAGTGGGGGAGAGAGAGAGAGGGCCAGAGGGAGAGGGAGGCACAGGGTGGCAGAAGGCAGCCCTGAACAAGTTGTGACAGATTGAGTTTGACAGAACTTGGAACAACGACCCACTGAGAATAAATCAATTCAACCAAGTAATCTGACCATGTAAGAACATTAACTGCGGTGGCTTCAGGCCTTCCCTTTCAAACATCCAAATAGCTCCTCATGAAGCATCACGTCCCTCCCTCACTGCCCCTTCCCCACCCCCTCCCTCACTGTCATCCCCTCACAGTATCACCCTTGTCTCTCCCTCACCACCCCTCCCACACCCCCCTCACCCCCTCCCTCTGCCCCTCGCACGCCCCCTCCCTCACTGTCACCCCCTCACCGTATCACCCTTGTCTCTCCCTCACTGCCCCTCCCTCACTGCCCCTCCCTCACTGCCCCTCTCTCACTGCCCCTCCCTCACCGCCCCTCCCTCACTGCCCCCTCTCACCACCCCCCTCACCCCCTCCCTCTGCGCCTCCCACACCCCCTCCCTCACCACGTCTCCCACAGCACATTTCCTTCAACCCCCTCGAGCCCTCCCTCACCCACATCACTCAACCCTACAACCCTCAGGCCCACTCCCACACCATCCCCCCCTCAGCCCCTCCCTCACACCCCCCTCACCACCCCTTCCTCATGGCCCCATCCCTCAACTCCATCCCTCAACTCCATCCCTCAACTCCATCCCTCACCCAACTCCCTCACCAACCCCTCACCGCCCCACCCTCATTGCCCCTCCCTCACCCGTCCCACAATGTCCCTCCATCATCACTTGTGAACACCCTCCCCCGCTCCCTCACACCTTCTCCCTCGCTGACCCTCCGTCACCCTCCCCACTCTGCCCCTCCATCACCTCACTCCCTCACTCCCCCCACCATCCCTTCCACACTGCCCCAACCTCAAACCCCCACACCCTCCCTCACACCTCCCCCCATCCCTCACCCCCACTCCAGGTGCCCTCCCACAAGGCCCCTCCCTCACCACACCACTACACCCTCAACCACCTCTCACCACCCTCTCCCGTCCCCCCGCCCACATCCCCTCCAACAGCACCAGCCCTGTACTAGGACACTGAGACCGGGAATACTGTGACAGGTTTGCCTGGTTCAGGCAGCGTCTGTTGTTCCCACAGTGAGCGGCTCACGGATCACGGAGCAGCCCCGGGATCAGGTGGTGGTGGCCGGGCACAGTGCCATCCTCTCCTGTGCTGTGTCCAACTACTCCGGCATTGTCCAGTGGACCAAGGATGGACTGGCACTCGGAATGGGGAACGGCCTTCCAGGTAAACAGTCCTTATGTCGGGATCTGACAGCGCAGAGCAGGGGGAGATTCACCCTGTATCGGACCCATGCCCCGGGAGTGTGTGACGGGACAGTGTAGAGGGAGCTTCACCCTGTATTGGACCCGTGCCCCGGGAGTGTGTGACGGGACAGTGTAGAGAGAGCTTCACCCTGTGTCTGACCCATGCCCTGGGAGTGTGTGATGGGACAGTGTAGAGGGAGCTTCACCCTGTGTCTGCCCTATTCCCAGCTGGGGGAAACACCCTCCCCACACCCACCCTGTCAGGTCCTGTGAGGAGTTTGGACGTTTCAGTGAGATCACCTCTGGTTCTTCGAAACTCCAGAGAGGACGGTGCCAGTTTGCTTCATCTCTCCTCATGGGACAACTCCCCCCCTCCCCATCCCAGGAATCGATCTGGGGAACCTTTGCTGTACTCCCTGTCCCACGTAGATCCTCCCTCAGGTGGGGACCCCAGACCCGTCCACAATAGCACACAAAACACGTAACAGTACAGCACAGGGACAGGCCCTTCAGCCCACCATGTTGTGACAAACTAATTAAACTAGTAATTAAATGCTGAACTAAACTAACCCCTTCTGCCCACACAATGTCCACATCCCTCCATCCTCTGCACATCCATGGGCCAGCCTCAGAGCCTCTTAAACACCTCTATTGTATCTGCTTCATCACCATCCCTGGCAGCACATTCCAGGCACCCACCACTCTCTGTGTAAAAAAAAACCTTGCCCCGAACATCTCCTTTGAACTTACAGTGCATGCCATACATCTTATACGTCTGGTATAAGCATTTCGACCCTGGGGAAAAGATACTGGCCGTCTACCCTATCTGTGCCTCTCATAATCTCTTAAACTTCCATCAGGTCTCCCCTCAGCCTCAGCCGCTCCAGATAAAACAACCTTGGTTTGTCCAACCTCTCCTCATAGTACATGCCCTCTAATCCAGGCAGCATCCTGGTGAACCTCTTCCTCACCCTCTCCAAAGCTTCCACATCCTCCTTGTAACGGGGCGACCAGAACTGAATGCACTTCTCCAGATGTGGCCTAACCTGAGTTTTATAAAGCTGCAACATAACTTCCCAACTCTTGGAACTCAGTGCCTGGACTAATAAAGGCAGCATACCGTCTGCCTTCTTTACCACCCCATCAACCTGTGCAACCACTTTCAGGGAGCTGTGGACTTGGACCCCAGGATCCCTCTGTACATCAACACTGTTAAAGGTCCTGCCATTAACCGTGTCCTGTCCCTTTACAGTTGATCTCCCAAAGGGCAACACCTCACATTTGGGCGGATTAAACTCCATCTGCCATTTCTCCGCCCATATCTGCAATTGATCTACATCCTACTGTATCCTTTGGCAATCTTCTACTCTGTCCACAACACCACCAATTGTTGTATCGTCTGTGAACTTACTAACCCACCCTCCACATTTTCATCCAGGTCATTTATTTACATCACAAACAGCAGAGGTCCCAGTGCGGATCCCTGCGGAACACCACTAGTCACAGACCTCCAGCCAGAATAAGTCCCATTGACCACTGCCCTCTGTCTTCTATGGGAAGCCAATTCTGAATCCAAACGCCCAAGTCACCCTGATTCCCATGCATCTTAATCTTCTGAATGAGCCTCCCATGAGAGACTTTGTCAAACACCTTACTGAAATCCATGTAGACAACATCCACAGCTCTCCCTTCATCAATTACCCTTGTCAGCTCCTCGAAAAGCTCAGTCAAGTTAGTAAGACACGACGTGCCTCGCACAAAGCCATGCTGACTGTGCCTGATTAGGCCATGGTTTTCCAAATGCTCATAAGTCCTTAAGAATCCTCTCCAGGTGCTTCCCCACCAATGACATGAGACTCACCAGTCTATCGTTTCCAGAATTATCCGTGTCCCTCCCTGGACAATATCCCCGCTGTGGTCTGTGCTGGGCCCAGGGTAACTGGAGCACGGTGTGTCCACACTTGGACTGAGGGCTGTCCTGTTTTGCAGCGTGGCCTCGGTATCGTATTGTGGGCGAGGCAGAGAAGGGGGAGCACAACCTGCAGATCCAGGAGGCCGACCTGTCCGACGACGCCGTCTACGAGTGCCAAGCGACTGAGGTGGCCCTCCGGTCTGACAGAGCAATGCTGACGGTGCTGGGTGAGGATCCCACCGGTGCCCCCTCCCCCAGGGACAACACCCCCTCCCCTCCGCAGGGACAAACCACCCCCCCCCCCCAAGCCCAGCGCGCCGGCCAGCCCTCTCCTCCCTGCCCCACCACACCTCGCCGTCCATCTCTCCTCCCTGTCTCTGTAATTGGTCCCTCCACCCCTCCCTGTGTCCGTGACCCCCTCCAGCCCCCGCACCCCTCCTTGTCTCTGTAACCGCCTCTGGCCCCCGCACCCCTCCCTGTGTGTGACATTTGACACTGCACGAATGGACAGTGGGAAGGGGCTGAGGGAAGGTTCCTCGAGCTCGTTCTCACAGCACCGTCTCTGCCCCACTCTCCAGTTCCCCCTGAGGACCCGGTGATTGACGACGGCCCCGAGATTTTGCTGAGAGCGGGATCCACGTACAATCTGACATGTCGTGCCAGTGGAGCCAAACCAGCAGCAGACATCGTCTGGTACCAAGACGGGGCCGTGCAGGACGGAGCTGCCATCTCCAAGGTGGGCCTCTCGCCCGCTCCCTCTCTCTGCCTTCCCTCTCGCAGGCTCCCTCTCCCACATGCCCTCAACCCCCCACTTCCCACCTCCTTCTGTCTCCCCCTCTCTCCCCATCTCCCCCCTCTTGCTCCCCTCTCTACCCACCTCTCTTTCCCCCTCTCGCCCCGACCCTCCTGCTCTCCCCCCTGCCCCCCTCTCTCCCCCCTCTCATTGTCTCCCCATTCCCCAGGCCCTGATGGATGACGGGAAGCGATCGGTGACCACCAGCACCCTGCCCATCACCCCCACCGACGTGGACATCGGCCGGCTGTTCACCTGCCTCACCAGTAACACAGCTCTGCCAGCCGGCAAGGAGGCCACAGTCCGCCTCAATGTGCACCGTAAGTGGGGGGAGCAAGGGGGGGGTGGGGGAGCAATGGGGAGAATGAGGAGGGTGGGGGGAGCGAGAGGGAGTGGGGGGAGCGAGAGGGACAAGGAGACGGATACTGAATTGTACGGCACGGGAGCAGGCTCTGCCACCCACAGCATCCATGCCGACTGCTTCTCCCATCACGGCAGTGCAGCAGTTAGCGTGAGGCTATTACAGTGCCAGTGACCTGGGTTCAATTCCGGCCGCTCTCTGTGAGGAGTTTGTACGTTCTCCCCGTGTCTGCGTGGGTTTCCTCCGGGTGCTCCGGTTTCCTCCCACATTCCAAGGCGTATGGGTTAGGAAGTTGTGGACGTGCTATGTTGGCGCCGGAAGCGTGGTGACACTTGTGGTCTGCCCCAGAACACTCTACGCAAAAGATGCATTTCACTGTGTGTCTTGATGTACATGTGACTAATGAAGATATCTCCGCCAATCCCATTCGCCCACAGTCGGAGCGTGTCCTCTGATGCTTTCTCTGTTGAGGTGTTCGTCTAATCGCCTGTCGCACTGCATTTGATTCCCCCACCTCCCCCGGCACTGAGTTCCACGTGTCAACCCCTTTCTGTGTAAAGACTCCTCCCTCCCACCCTACATCCCGTGCCCTCCCAATTCACCCACTGCCCGGGTGCCCAACCATTCACTGTGTATTCCTGCCCCGGTTTGACTTGCCAAAATGCCTCAGCTGTGACCTGACCACTAATTTATCCCCACCCCACCCCCCGCCACCGACAGCCCCCTCCTTGCTGTTTATTCAATGCCCAGGCCGGTAAAGGCAGGCGTGCTGCAGACCTCTGCTCCCTCCCCGGCTTCCTGTGCTGCCACCTTCAGGGGCTTTTGTGCTTGTGCAGCTCTGTCAGTCCAGCACAGGAACAGGCCCCTCGGCCCAGGTTATTATATGCGGAACTGAACTAACCCCTTCTGCCTGCGCAATGCCCATCTCCCTCCATTCCCTGCACATCCATGTGCCTGTCTAACAGCCTGGATTAGAGAGTATGCATTATGAGGAGAGACTAAAGGAGCTGGGGCTTTACTCATTGGAGAGGAGGATGAGGGGAGACATGACAGAGGTATACAAAATATATTGAGAGGAATAGGTAGAGTGGACAGCCAGCGCCTCTTTCCCAGGGCGCCAATGCTCAAAACAAGAGGGCATCGCTTTAAGGTAATGGGTGGGAAGTTCAAGGGTGATGTCAGAGGGAGGTTTTTCACCCCGAGAGTGGTTGGTGCATGGAATGCGCTGTCTGGGGTGGTGGTGGAGGCTGATACGTTGGACAAGTTCAAGAGATTGTTCGATAAGCATATGGAGGAAGTTAAGATAGAGGGATATGTGGGAGGAAGGGGTTAGATAGTCTTAGGTGTGGTTTGAAGGCCGGCACAACATGGTGGGCCGAAGGGCCTGTATTGTGCTGCATTGTTCTATGGTTCTAAACCCCTCTATCGTACCTACCTCCACCTGCACCACTGGCAGCACATTCCAGGCACCCGCCACTCTCTTGAGCCCTGCACATCTCCCGTGAACTTTCCCCCTCTCACCTTAAGTGCATGCTCTCTAGTATAAAGCATTTGAGATAAGATAGGATTTCTTTATTATTCACATGAACATGGAAACACACAGTGAAATGCATCTTTTGCATAGAGTGTTCTGGGGGCATCCCGCAAGTGTTGCCCTGCTTCCGGTGCCAACATAGCATGCACACAACTTCCTAACCCGTACATCTTTGGAATGTGGGAGGAAACCGGAGCACCCGGAGGAAACCCACGCAGACACGGGGAGAACGTACAAACTCCTTACACACAGCGGCCGGAATTGAACCCGGGTCGCTGGCGCTGGAATAGCGTCACACTAACAATGTCCATCTTCCTCCATTCCCTGCACATCCATGGGCCTGTTGAAGAGCCTCTTAAACTCTTTTATTGTATCTGCCTCCACCCCCACCCCTGGCAGCGCATTCCAGGCACCCACCACTCTCTGTGCCCTGCACATCTCCTGTGAACTTTCCCCCTCTCACCTTGTGCATGTCCTCTAGTATAACATATCTTCATCAGTCACATGTACATCGACACACAGAGTGAAATGCATCTTTTGCGTAGAGTGTTCTGGGGGCAGCCCGCAAGTGTCGCCATGCTTCCGTCGCCAACATAGCATGCCCACAACTTCCTAACCCGTACATCTTTGGAATGTGGAGGAAA
>NW_026262544.1:0-26272 GCF_009764475.1 Pristis pectinata
GGGGCAGTCCGCAAATATCGCCACTCTTCCGGTGCCAACATAGCATGCCCACACCTCCTAATCTGTACGTCTATGGAATGTGGGAGGAAACGGGAGCACCCGGTGGAAACCTATACTAACATGGCGAGAACGTACAAACTCCTTACAGACAGAGGTCGAATTGAACCCGTGTAGCTGGCGCTGTAATAGTATTACTCTAACCTTTACGACACCGTGATACAAATCAGTTACAGATATGGGCGGAGTAATGGCTGCTGGAGTTTAATCCTGCCAAATGTGAGGTGTAGTAATTGAGAGATCAAATGTAAAGATACAGTGCGTTGTGAATGGCAAGACCTTTAACAATGTTGAAATACAGAGGGAACTTGGGTTGCAAGTGAAGACCTCCGTGAGGTGGCTGCAGAGGTTGATAGATTGGTGAGGAATGCATGAGGCATGCCATTCATCATAGGTCTGGACATGGAATATAAGATGGAACGTGATGGTACAACCCGCATTTAGAACAGTCTGGATAATTGAGTTCACGACAGTTTTGGAGGGATGCGATTCTGCTGGGAAAAGAGCAGAAGAAAATCGCTGGGGTTTGGTCTGGATTGGAGGTGACAGCGGGAGATTGGATAGTTAAGTCCCTAGAGCCTGATGAGTTAAACCTCATGTTATTGAGATTGGCAAGGGATAAGATTGACGAGGCTTTGATCCATATCTTCGTCTCCTCACCAGCCACTGACGATGGGCACGAGGACTGACGAGGAGCGAATGCGGTTCCGTCAGTCAGGAACTGAAATAAGGATATTCCTGGAAACGAAAGCCCAGTGAGATTCACATCTGTGGTGTGGAAGTAATTGGAGGGGTTTCTTTGGGATGGTACTTTTAAGCATTTGGAAAACCGTGGCTTAATTAAGGACAGACAGCGTGGCTTTGTGCTGGGCAAGACATGTCTATGAAGTTGATTGAGATCGTGGAGAAGGTGAACAATTTTGTTGATGAAGGTAGGATTGTGGATGTTGTCTGCATGGATTTTAGTAAGGTGTTTTACAACGTCCCTCATGGGAGGCTGAGATAGAAGATTACGACGAGAGCCATCCACCGTGACCTGGCCGTTTGTATTCAGAATTGGCTTGCCCATATATGACAGATGGAAGTGGTCGATGGGACTTATTCTGTCTGGAGGTCTTTAACAAATGGTGTACCACAGGGACCCGCAGAGGGCCCTATACTGTTTATGATACATCAAAGTAATCTGTATGAAACTGTGGATGGGTGAGTTGGCCCGTTCGTAGACTATACAATGATTGATGGTGTTGTGTATACTGTAGGGGATTGCTAAAGGATGCAGCGGATTCATTCAGTTGAAGATATGGGCGGAGAAATGGCTGATTGAGTTTCATCCTGCCAAATGTGAAGTGTAGCGTTTTGGGAGGTCAAATCTAAAGAGACGATACGTTGTGAATGGCAAGACCCATAACAGTGTTTAAGTGCAGGGGGTTCTTCGGGCGCAAATTGATACCTCCCTGAAATGGCTGCAGAGGTTGATAGAGAGGTGAGGAAGGCATGCGGCATGCCAGACTTCCTGGATCTGGGCATGGAATACAAGATGGAACGTGATGGTGCAACCTGCATTTTGACGTGTGTGTAATCCTGGTCACAACAGATTGGATCGGCTGGGCTTGTTTTCTCTGCAAGTTGATCCCAAAGTAATCGGCAAGATTATGTGAGGTAGACAGGAGTGATCTCGAAAATATTTGCTCGCATGTAGGTTTGTCAAGAACAAGATGTCATCGGTTTAAGGTGAGTGGAAGGGCTTGTAAACGGAGTCTGATGGGTCCGATTTTTTCCAGTCTCAAATCCATTTCATCAATAAAACAAATTGACCCCGCATAATTTCCAAAGTGTCTGTCGCCAGACTCATAATTATCCGTTCCAGACATCGACCTCGCAGTGATCTCAGATTAATTGACTCAAAGTTAAAGAGTTTCTGTTGCTTTCCTCTCATCCACAGAAAGGATTCATCTGGATCTTTCCATTTGAGGGAACTGTTCAAAGTCCACAGAATTCAGGGTCACACGTCCGGATCCCATTGGCCCTTCCGAGAGCTCCCTGGCCCTATTGGTCCATCTCACTGAGCAGGACTAATTTCGTTTATTATAGTCACATGTACCGAGGTGCATTGCAAAGACGTGTCTTGCTTGCCGTTCATACAGATCAATTCATTACAACAGTGCTTTGAAGTTGAACACTGTAAAACAATAACTGAATGCAGAACACAGTGTTAAAGTTACAGAGAAATTGCAGTGCAGGTCGACAATTAGGTAGAAGGTCATAACGAGTTACATTGTGAGGTAGAGGGCCCATACAAATATACGTGCGAACCGTTCAATCATTTTATAACTGCGAGATAGAAGCTGTGCTTGGAACGGGTGGTGCGTGCTTTCAGGCTTTTGTATCTTGTACCCGATGGGATAGGGAGAAGACAGAATGCCCAGGGTGGGTGGAAAAATCCTGGACATCATCAAAGTTTTGTCTCATTTATTTTACGAGAGGCTCCACCCGTACGGTACAAAGCGGTTAACCGCAGATGTTTGTTCAGTGAGTGTAATTAACGTCAGTCTGCACGGAGCCCGATTGTGTCACCAGGGTTTTCCCCACTGCTTTCAAAATCTGTTTCTTACGATGAAGTCTCACAGTGTCAGTGGGAGCAGCCCCTCCGTCACTGACAGAGAGTGGCAGCTACACAGCCGAAGAAGATAATACGGGAGCTGCGAACAATAATGTGGGATGTCACATGAACGGATGGAAACTGTAAATAGTAGAGTGTGAAGTTCTGGTCACCGATTAGAATCTGGGAACGGTGGAGTGGGGTGTTACACGAATTGGTTGGGATCTGGAAACAGGAGAGTGGGATGTGCCAGTGATGGGGCGGTTTGTCTTCTTGGATGTGGAACACATTTTATCGGATGCTGCTTGGATGACAGTAGACTGTCGGATCTCCTATTTGCTCATGACTATTAAGCCCGTCTATTATCCCATCCTCGCTCTTGTTGCTGTTCCGGGTAAGTCGCTGTACAACGACTCGACCAACAAAAAGGTGAGAAGCAGCGGTCACGGGGTCCTGTAAAGTGGTCTTATGGGTGGACTGCTTATTACGCGTGCCGGTTAATAAAACGGAACGTCCTCACTACTTGAGCTCTGGCTGAGGGAGATGTCAGACATAGACCTGGTCTGTGTGCGGGGATCAACGGTTTGAATGGCGTTTATCTACGTGATATTTGTCCTTCGCTTCTCCATGCTATCTTTACATATTGCTGACACGTCCACACGTACATTGATTTTATTCGATAAACCATTGCTATCTGCACTGCCGTTCCTGTAATTCACGCTCTCCTCACTGTTGCCATGTCTGGTGATCCCAGCTGTCGGAACTCTCTGCGGAAATCAGTGAATTGATATTGTTGCATTAATCATAAATTAAATTTCAATCTGAACCTCTGGTATTTTCCCACCGCCCCATCGCCCTGCCGGGCACTAAGCGGCTGAATCAGACTGCTCTACAGTGGACCGAGGGAAATTTCACCACAATCTCCAGTGTGGCTGTGTCATGTTCCCAACAAGTAGCAGGTAGCGGTGCCGACGCACAGACACTGGCTCACAGGGTAATAAGTAGAGGGACAACCCTGGGCGGATTCACCCATAACTAACATCATGTCGTTGCATAAAGAGCAGGAAGAGTGACTGGTTCTCCAACCCACACGGACCCTTGGTCACCACAAAATGATCAGCGACGCTCTCACAGAGCACTGAGCAATGATCAAGATCAGGACCCAGGGGTAATTCCGCAGACTAAACAGGTCAATATGTCACTTCTCCCTCAACCGTAGCTCAGAGGTTGAGGACTATGATCTTTATTAACTGGAACACGTAATGAATGGCTCACTCGTCAGGCATCTTTACCGGACAACAGAACACCGCTTCTCACTTGTCTGTTGGTCGAGGTGATGCTGTTATCTTCCAGTTGCTGGTTGATTTCATTGATCTATAATCCCCGTCTCCAGCAGACAACCCCGGTGTCGGGTACAACCACCTCCATCTCTGAATCCAACAACTGCTTTCTACATTTGATTTCCTTCTCTGTGAATCTGCTAACGTTGCTCCAAGCCCGCTGTCAAGACTGTGTTTATTTCTGTCCTAACAGTGAACGTGCTAACGATTGTAGTCCTGTCGCGGGGAAAGTGCGGTCTCTCCAAAGGCGTCACTCGCCACCTGGTAGCCATGGAAACGGCGGATCTACTGGTCGTTGTCCTCGACCTGATGCTGAGGAAGATTTCGATTGTTTATTGGAAAGCTTTTGATTTCCTGCAGTCTATCCCCGTGTGTAATATCCACACCGTCCTGCTTTACGCAGCCACCGACTGTTCTGTCTGGTTCACCGTCGCTTTCACCTTTGATCGGTTTGTGGCCATTCGTTGTCAGAAGCTGAAGGCGAAATACTGCACCGAGAGAACGGCGGCTGTGGTTCTGGGGACAGTGACCGCGCTGAGCTGTTTCAGGAACATTGTCTGGTATTCCATGCTCTCAGGATACTATGCATTAGATAATTTTCCTTGGATTTGCTGGGGAAGACGCGGTGTTTTGACCTCAGTGGTTTGGAGCACAGTCGAGTTCTCCATTACCTCCTCACGCCTGTGATCCCATTTGTCCTCATTCTCCTGCTCAACGTTTTGACCATCAGACACGTTTTCGTGGCGAGCAGAGTCCGCAGGAGACTCCGGGGACCAAGCAATGGGCAAAGTCCCAGAGACACGGAGATGGAGAGCCGCAGGAAATCCCTCATTTTGCTGTTGGTTGTGTCGGGGAATTTCATCCTGTTGTGGGCGCTGTTTTCAGTGAGTTCTGTATGGTTCGGATTGTGTTACATTTCTGCGTCTGTACTTCCACCTGACACCATGAGGGAACTGGGCTTCATGCTGCAGCTCCTGAGCTGCTGCACGAATACGGCCCTTTACGCAGTGACCCAGACTAAGTTCAGGGTGCAGCTCAATGAGCTGGTGAAATCTCCCCTTGCTCTCATAGTGAGATGCTTTCAGCGCAGAGAGGAGCTGGGAAATCCGCGCCGCTCCCCCGCCTGAACCGACTCCGTCTCTCCCACTCCAAACACACTGGATGGAAACAGGCAGAATCGGGCCGGGAATTGGGAACTGGAGGGAATATCGTCTCAACTCTGTGACTGTGTTTTGTTCCAAATTCCTTGCATAAATTGTGTCTAATTCATGTTTAATTTGTTTCACTTGAGAATGCTCCTTGTATAACGTGATGTGCCTGTGATGCCGCTGCACGTACGTTTTTGATTGCACCTGTGCGTTCGTGTACTTGTGCATCTGACAATAAACTCGACTTTAATTTTGACTTTAAATTATCTGAAGTCGGTTTTTCGCGGCAGGATTACGTCACGTTGTTTGAGGTTTTACTCTCAGATCCAGAGAACTGGGTTAGAAAACAAAGTACCGCACGGGAACGGTCCCTTCGGCCCACGATGTTTTGCCTGACTATTTAGACAAGTGTTTAAATGCTGAACTAAACTAATCTTTTCTGCCTACACAATGTCCCTAATCCCCCATTCCCTGTAGCTCCATGTGCCCCAATCGTATTTCCTTCCACCGCCACACCTGACAGAACAATCCAGGCACCCAGCACCCATTGTGTAAAAAATCCTGCCGCATGCATCTCGTTTGAATTTGCCGCTTCTCACCATTTACTCTGTTATCAGACATTTCTACCCTGGGAAAAAGATGCCGGCTGTCTGAACTATCTGTGCCTCTCGTAATCTTATGAACTGCTGTCAGTTCTCCCCTCAACTTGTTACGTTCCAGATAAAACAACCCAAGTTTGTCCAACTTCTCCCAGCTGCACACGCCCTCTCATCCAAGCAGCATCCTGGAGCTTCGGCATCCTCTTCAAAGACTCCACATCCTTCTGTAACTGGGCGGCCAGAATTGAATGCAACACCCAAGATGTGGCCTAACCATAAGAGCATGAGACAAAGGAGCAGAAGTCGGCCATTCGGCCATCGAGTCAGCTCAGCTGTGCTATCATGAGCTGATCCATTCTTCGATTTAGCCCCACTTCCCCGCCTTCTCACCATAACCTTTGATGTCCTGGCTATTCCGGTACCTATCAATCTCTGTCTTAAATACACCCAATGACTTTGCGTCTACAGCCGCCCGTGGCAACAAATTCCACAGACTCACCACTCCCTGGCTAAAGGAATTTCTCCGCATCTCTGTTCTGAATGAGCGCCTTTCAATCCTGAAGTCGAGCTCTCTTGTACTAGACTCCCTTACCATGGGAGCCAAATTTGCCACGTCAACACTGTCCAGGCCTTTTCACAATCGAAATGTTTCGATGAGGTTCCCCTCTCATTCTTCTGACCTCCAAGGAGTACAGCCCAAAAGCCGTCAAACGTTCTGATACGTTAACCCTTTCATTTCTGGAATCATTCTAGTCAATCTTCTCTGAACCCTCTCCAACGTCAGCACCAGATTTTCATACATCAGTGACATAATACCCGACACTTGAACTCACTGCCTTGACTACAGAGGCAACCATGCCATGCGATTTATTTACCGACCTATCAACCTGTGCAGCCACTTTCAGAGAGCTGTTGATCTCCACCACAAGATCCCTCTGTGAAAGTAGACCTGCGCTGTGATAAATCAGACAACAGCAGAACCAAGGAGAGTACAATTAATGCTTTATTTTAACACTAACGTGAGTGAGTCATACAGCGAAAGAGTAAACGGTGTAACCCGAGCTCTGTACTGATCCCCACTCAGAGATTTACAGGTTAGAGTCCCTCCTTTTATATTAATCCAAAGAAGCCTACGTGAGAAATTGCACATACTCGGACAGTTGCTCACAGCAAACTTATAGCAAAACAATGTATGTCTTTAACACCTCCTTGTTTCTCACAAGCACCTGCACATTTTGCAGTGTTAACTATAGTCACACCATGGTTGAAGCAATATCACGCCAGGCTTGAAGAAATAACAGCTGCACACCATTAACCTTTAATTTCCAGTCATTAACCCTTACATTCCCAGTCATCTCTTACATTCCCTCCTTTTATCATTCCACGAAATCCAGTTATATTCGAAGTTAACACAAGACAGGAGTGTAGCATACAAAAGTTTCGTAAAAGCAATACTATCAATAGAATAATTGAAAGGACGCATATACCCTGTTAAATATTGACCACTACCCCTTAAAAGGCCACCAAGATGGTCCCGGGGGATTGTAATTGTGGAACTGTTTCCCTATTTCCTTCACATCAGTTACCATTCCTTGATGTGATTTGCTAAATCTAAATCGGTGATATTTTCTGAGGCGTCGGGGATATAGATGTAACATTCCTGTCCCACCACTGCGCATGTTCCTCCCTTTTCTGCCAAAAGTAATTCTAAAGCTTATCGGTTTTGTGAGGCCACAGTTCGTATGGCCACTACTTCAGTTTTGAGCTCGTGAATTTGGGTCTGCGTGTTTTCCTCAATTCTAGCAGTATCATTAACCAGCTGCTGCAGGGCACTGGCCATGTTAATCAATTCTCGGCCTGCAACAGCCAAGCCATAACCGGGATGGAGAATAATAAAAATAAAGATCCGGTTGCCGAATTTGACCGTTTTACACTGCCCTGTATTAAGGGATGATCAGTAATAACCTGAAAATGCCGTTTTGCTGGGGCAATATATGTTAAATAGTAACATCCTTCCCAAAGGTATGGCAGCCATGGATACGCTTTCCGTCCATCGCAAATATAAGTACCATTTAAGGCTGCCTCCCCTGAGGACCCAAATTGAATACTTTGGTTGGTGCAATGGTCTGTTCCCGTGCTACATTCATGTCCCCTGCAGAAACAGGTGCCTCCCCTGGTGAATTTGTTCAGCACAAAATACGGGGGTTCTCTGCACTGCTTATCCTTGTGCTTATACCAATTAGTAAGTATGTCTGCTGTTAGCTGACATACCTCGACCCGGTATTCTTCTAGGTTTTGTTAGTGTGATACTCCATGCTTGTTGTTCAGTGTGGTTAAAAAGTATTGCTGCCATAGGAATCCCCTGACCGCCATAGGTCCAACAGCGGGACACATTCATAGTTGCACCACACATTAAGGACTTGCGGATATGAGTATTGTCGTGCCATTCCTGTCTAGCTACATGGTTTGATCCCTGTCTCTTCTGCATGAGTGTATTAAATACAAGGATGCCAATAACAAACCCCAAAATACTTATAGATGCATTGTTTAATTTCCACACGCCATGCTGTCCTTTCCCAAGGCCAATCTTTTCACAGTCGGTGTGATGTATCCACCGAGTTTGCCCTTCAACCTTTACTGCCGTGGATGTTGTGAATAGTACTTGGAAGGGACCCATCCACCTTGGTGCCAACTTTTTCCATTCCCAAGTCCTTATCAGGACGTGAACTCCGGACTGGATTCTCGGTGAGAATCCTTCTGTGTTGTCCTCCTCTTTTCTCTGAACGTTACATACCTACCGAATGTAAAGTCTCAAGAACATGAGGTAATTTTTCTACACAATTAATCGTTCTTTCTCTTCAGGGCATGGAGGTCAAGACACACATTGATATTTTTATCTGCAGCCCAAGGTGTGCGCAGCGGTTTTCCAAATAATATTTCCGCTGTGGTTCATCCTGTACCAGTGTGCGGTGTCATTCTTATTTCAAAGAGAACCAATGGAAGCACCTTCAACCAATTCAATCCTGTCTCCTCAGCTGATTTAGCCAACTTATTCTTCAATGTCCCATTTACTCTCTCCAAAATTCCAGCTGCTTGTGGGTGATGGGTGCAGTGAAGTTGTTGCTTTATACTGAAATGCTTGCGGAACTTCTTATTCACCTGAGCAGTAAAATGTGGCCCAATGTCTGAATTAGTAATGGTTGGGAGCCCAAACCGAGCTATCACCTCCTGCGGTATAATTCCTCCCGGCACTTCTGTTGTGACGTTTACTGTTGGTGTTGCCTCTATCCATCTACGAAAAGGATCAATGATAACAAGACAGTACTTGTAACTCTGCACTCCAGGCAATTCTGTAAAATCAATCTGTATGTACTCATCGGGCCCGTAGGTATTCTTGTCCTACCCGGAGGACAAGTAACTGCTTTACCAGCATTATTTTTATGGCAAATATTACATCCTTGTGCCTTTCTTTGTGCCTACTTCCTCCGATTGGGTGTCACTACTTTCGTAGTGACACTCCGACCATTCCCTCCTTGCCTAGATGCGTCATCGAATGTATATAATGAAGTAACATCGGTAAAAATGCATCCGGTACACAAACGTGCCCAACAAGGGTGGTCCAAAACCGTGTGTCAGGATCTCTGTTGCACCAATGCTGTTTCCACAATTCAATTTGATTTGTAGGATGTCCTTTTGAAGTTTCGCTGCACTCCGCATGTCTTGGCATGGCCGTTCTATTCAAGGGTTGTCTGTCTCCGTCTGAGTATAGGATGAGGGGAGCATGGATACCAGCATCCTTTGCGGCAGCATCCGCACAGGCATTTCCCAGAAATAGGGTTTTGGACTTTCGTGGCCTCTTTTACATTATTGACGGCTTCGGTTCACATTTCATCTTTTCTCCTCTTATTGCTTTCTCAGTTGCCTCCTGTTGGTTTTAAAAGCTTCCCAATCCTCCAGCTTCCGGCTACTTTTGCAATATTGTAGGCCTTCTCTTTTGCTTTTCTGCTGTCTGTGACTTCCCTTTTCTCCCTCCATTCACAATGCTTCTTCTTCTTTGGGCTGTTCTGATCCTGCGTCTTCCGAATCACTCCCAGAAACTCCTGCCGTTGCTGCTCTACCGCCATCCCTGCTGGGGTCCGCTTCCAATCAGCTTTGGTCAGCTCCCCTTTCCTGCCTCTGTAGTTATCTTTTCTCAATTGTAACACCGATACATCTGATTTTAGCTTCCCCCTCTCAAATTTCAGGGTGAATTCTATCATATTATGATCACTGCCTCCTACGTCTCTATGTGGGTTTCCACCGGGTGCTCTGGTTTCCTCCCACATTCCAAAGACGCACGGGTAGATTAACATGGATTTAAAATGGGCGGCGCGGACTCGTTGCGGAAGGGCCTGTTACCACAGTGTAAATAAAATTTAAAAATTTACGCTCCCTCATCAACTCTTGTTCATTGCACAACACCAAATCCAGAATTGACTTTTCCCCTGTGGCCTCGACCACAAGCTGCTCTAAAAATCCATCGCTTCGGCGTTCTTCAAATTCCTTCTCTTGGGATCCAAACCGGTTTTCCCAATCTACCTGCACAAAGAAATTCCACATGTCCACCGTAACATTGTTCTGTTTACATGCCTTTTCTATCTCCTGTTGTAATTTGTACTCCACATCCTGGCTACTATTCCGAAGCCTGAATATAATTCGCATCAGGGTCTTCTTACCCTTGATGTTTCTTAATTCTACCCACAAGGATTCTAAATCTTCTGATCCTATGGCACTTCTTGCTGAGGATTTGATTTCAGTTTTTACCAACAGAGCCAACCCATCCCCTCTGCCCATCTGCCTGTCTTTCTGTTAGGATGTGTATCCTTGGATATTTAGGTCCCAGCTGTGATCTTCTCTCAATCACGACTCTGTGATGCCCACAACGTCGCACTTGCCAATTTCTAACTACGCTACAAGCTCATCTACCTGGTGTCGTATACCGCGCGCATTCAAATATAACACCTTCAGTCCTGAATTCACCACACTTCTACTCAAATTTGTCTCCATGTTGGCTGAAGTTAAATTCTTATCCCTTTCTATACTTTCTGTCTTATTATTTACTCTTCAGACATAGTAACCTCTCTTGCACACTCCTGTCCCTTGATTTTATCCATACTTTTTCCAATCTGTTGAACCCAACCCCTACTATTTAGTTTTAAGCCCTATCCCTCCACTCCCACAGCCATCCCCCTCACGTCCACCCTCCCCCAAACCGCCCTGTCCCATTGTCCTCCCCTCCCTCCATCACATCCTCCTCCCTTCCTACCACCAGCCCCCTCCAATCCACTCCCTCTCCCAATCCCCTCCCCTCCCACCCCCTTCCCCGCCCTTCCATTCCATTTCTCTCTATCCCATCCCACTCCCACCCCCAAAACCCTCCCCTCCAACCTCCTGCTCCCTCTCATTCCACTCCACTTCATCCCAACACCCTCTCCTCCCAACACTCCCACACCCACCGAGAACACAGCCCACCCGGGATCACAAACTCTCAGCGGACTCACAAGTCTCCCCGGGGGTCTCCCCCTCGTCTTGGGGTCTCCCCGCGAGCTCGGATGTGGAAGGTTGTTATTCTGGCAGGAGGTCGTTGACTGTGGTGTCCTTCAGGGATCAGTACTGGGACACGAGCTTCGACTGTTGTATATAAAAGGCCTGCATGGGTGGTCAGTAAGTTCGTAGACGATCCAACGATCGGTAGAGCGGTGGACGTTGTAGGTCGCCAAAGGAGACAACGGGATATAGATCCGTCAGGCGGAGAAGCGGCAGATGCAGATTAATCCTGGAGAGTGTAAGGGGTTGCTCTTCGGTCGGTCAGCTGTCAGGGGACGGAACACCGTTAATGGCAGGACCCTTAACAGTGTCGGAGTACAGAGCATATCCTGAGGCCAGAGTCCACAGGTCCCCTAAAAGTGGCCGCAGAGTTCGACGGTGTGGTGAAGAAGGTGGTGAAGTTTCATCGGTCGGGGTGTCGAGTACACGAGTCGGGAAGTGACTTTGCAGCTGTATAAAACTCTGGTCGGGCCGCCGTTGTATGCAGTCCTGGTCGTCCCCGTTACCGGGAGGGTGCGGGGAGCTTTACAGACAGTGTAGGAGAGGTTCACTGGGATGCTACACGGATAAGACGGCGTGAGCTATCAGAAGAGGTCGGCCAAACTTGTGTTGTTCTCTCCGGAGCGGCGGAGGCTGAGGGGACCGGTTTATAAGATGACGAGAGGCACAGATAGAGTAGACAGCCTGATAGTTCTCCCTGCCCCCGCCCCCGGGTCGAAATGAAGAATACCAGAGGGCGTGCATTTCAGGTGAGAGGGGAGAAAGTTCAAAGCTGATGTGCGGGGCTTGTTTGTTTTTCACACAGAGCGCGATGCGTGCCTGGAATACGATAGAGGTGTTTACGAAGCTCTTAGACAGGAAGGCAGAAGGAGCTTAGTTAAATTCAGCACCGTGTCAGCACAAACACTGTGGGCCGAAGGGCTTGTTGCTTTGATTTCCTGTTACGAGCTTTCTCTGCAGTTCCTTGCGCTCACTGTCAATGCGGCAGAAGACCACTGGGGGTCAGTGTTGTCCACAAATCAGGAGTCCTTGTGATAGCGGGTAAACAACACCGGATGGGAGTGTTGTCCACAAATGGGAGCTGATTCCAGAGACGAAGTGGACAGTGGAGGAAGGAGGGGTGACGGAGACGGGATTGGGTGCAGGGGAGGGAGGGGTGATTGATACAGGAACGGAGGGGTGACAGAGACGGTGAGGTGTGTATGGGAGGGAGGCGGTACGGGAACGGGGTTTGAGGACCCGAATAGTTTGGAACAGGGACGCCGTGGGGTTGAGCACCAGGACGGACGGAGGGATCTAGCCCCGAGGACTGCCCCGACCCCGACCCACAACAGAGAAATTCCTGAGCCCGGCGTTCCTGCCACGCTTCTGTTTATTTCGGCACCTCCCGGGGATGGGGTTGGGCGGTGAGGCCCAGCTCCGCCGACACTCTGACTCCACGATTTGTCTGTTCTGCGAGGAAACAACCCTCACCCAATAGGAGACCCTCAGCCAACGGTTAACGTCACCCAACTCCCACAAGGAGACCCTACCCCGCCGCGGGATATTCCCACCCCCGCCGAAAACCCTCCTCCACATCACCCCCTTGGCCACTGGAGACGGCAGGTGCCGGAGGCTCCCTCTTCCTCACCGTGCCCATACCCTTCAACTCCGCCAGACAGGCCGCCTCCCATTCAGTTCCCACGGTGGATACCCCACACATACTCCAGTCCGTCCCCCTTCAGTCCACTTCCCAGGTTCTGGGACCGATCCGTCGACGGCTCCCCCTCCCCTGCAGCCTCCGCCGGGTCCACCGAAGGGATCTTTGCTGCGACCGCTCAGAGCCTAGCACGTCAGCCCAGTGACCCTGGGGGGGGGGGGGAGAGCAGAAAGGGGATGGTCAGAGTTCAACATGGAAATCGGGGTGAGGGGGAGAGAGGGGTAGAAAGTGGGGAGAAAGTGTGAGAGAGGGGGGAGAGAGAGAGGGGGAGAGAGACGGGGTGAGGGGCGCGAAGGGGAGAGGGCGGGGAGAGAGAGGTTGAGGGGAGAAGGTGGAGAGATGGGAGAGTTGGGGGTGAGTGTGAGAGACAGGGAGAGGGGAGAGAGAGGGGGACAGAGTGGCAGAGAGAGCGGGGAGAAAAATAGTGCGGAAAGAGAGGGGAGGGTGGCAGAGGGGGGAGTGGGAGACGGGAGAGGGGGAGAAAGCTGGGGAAAGAAGAAGAGGGGAGAGAGGGGCGAGAGAGAGGGGTGAGAGAGACAGGGCAACAGAGAGAGAGGGAAAGAAAGAGGGAGAGAGAAGGAGGTGTGGGGCGAGAGAGAGGTGAAGAGAGAAGAAAGAGACTGGAGGGGAGAGAGAGGACGACAGAGTGGGATATAGGGGAGCAGAGAAGGAGTGAGAGTGTGGAAAGAGAGGGGAGAGAGAGAGAGAGAATGAGAGAGGGGGAGTTGATCTCAGGACCAGTAACCCCGGCCCCATCATCCTCGGACCCTCCGACCGACGTACAGGGGGTAGGAATCGGACGGGAACCCTCGACCCAGAGCGGAGGGGACGAGTCCAGAGCTTGCCCGAGGCCCTCTCTCCTCAAACCCAGGGTCTCGCTCCCTGAACCCCCGCCCCCACTCACCTGCTGATTAGGGGAGCGTGGACGACGGACCATCGGTCGCAATGGAGACTCTTCCGTCGGATAAGGTGACCCTAGAGCACGGACTGTCCGCAGTTGGAGGTCAGAGGTCAGAGGGGCGTCCGGAAAGTGACCGGTGAGGGGGAGATGGAGAAGTGTGGGAGAGTCGTGCGTGGCGGACAGAGAGTCTCCTACCCTGGATACACCCCCTCGAGGGGCTGCAGCTGTTCTGGGTCTTACTGCAGGAAGCTCTGTGCCAGGCAGAAGATGTGGGATCGTGCTGTGCACAGGGATAGACACACGAGACCAACACCCCGTCCCCCTGCGTGGGGTCTAGGGGGAGAGACAGAGAGTGCGTTTGGTCGGATGAAGAGATCACCGGCCATGGACAGAAACACCTCCCACCACCTCAACAACTCCCACAACACCGATAAACATCCAACACCTCCCACAACACCTCTAACACCGCCCACAACACCACAACACGTCCAACACCGCCCACAGGAACCCAACACCTCCAACACCGCCTACAACACCCCAATGTCTCGAACAACGCCCACAACACCCCAAAACCTCCAACACCAACCACAACACCCCAACACCTCCAGCAGCGCCCAGAACACCCGAACACCCCCAGCACCGCACAGAACACCCCAAAATCTCGAACACCGCCCACATCACCCCAAACCTTCCAACACCTCCCACAACACCCCAATGTCTCTAACACAGCCCACAACACGCCAACACCTCCAACACCGCCCACAACACCCCAACACCTCCAGCACCTCCCACAACACCCCGACACCTCCAACACGGCCCACAACACCTCAACACCTTCTTTACCGCCCACAACACCCCAATGTCTGTAACACCGCCCACAACACCCCAACGCCTCCAACACCGCCAACAACACCTCAACACTTCCAACACCGCTCACAACACCCCAACACCTCCAGCAACGCCCACAACACCCCAACACCTCCAACACCGCTCACAACACCCAACACCTCCAACAACGCCCACAACACCCCAATGTCTGAAACACCGCCCACAACACCCCAACGCCTCCAACACCGCCCACAACACCCCAACACCTCCAGCACCTCCCACAACACCCCGACACCTCCAACACCGCCCAACACCCCAACACCTCCAGCACCGCCCACAACACCCCAACACTTCCAACACCGCCCACAACACCCCAACACCTCCAGCACCGACCACAACACCTCCAGCACCGACCACGACACCACAACACCTCCAACACCGCCCACAGCACCCTAACATTTCCAACACCGCCCACAACACCCCAAAACCTCCAGCAACGCTCAAAACACCCCAACACCTCCAGCACCGGCCACAACACCCCAACACCACCCACAAAACCCCAACACTTTCAACACCTCCCACAACACCCCAATGTATCTAGCACCGCCCACAACAACCCAACACTTCCAACATCGCCCACAACACCCCAACACCTCCAGCACCGCCCACAACACCCAAACACCTCCAGCACCAGCCACGACATCCCAACACCTCCAACACCGCTCACAACACCCCAACACTTCCAACATCGCCCACAACGCCCCAACACCTCCAAAACCGCCCACAACAACCCAATACCTCCAGAACAGCCCACCCCAACACCTCGAACACCTCCCACAACACCCCAACACCTCCAACACAGCCCAGAACACCCCAAAATTCCAACACGGCCCACAACACCCCAACATTTCCAACACGGTCAACAACCCCCCAAAACCTCCAACACCGCCCACAACACCCCAATACCTCCAGCACCGCCCACAGCACCCCAACACCTACAGCACCGGCCACAACACCCCAACCACTCCAGCACTGCCCACAACACTCTAACACTTCCAACACCGCCCACAACATCCAACATCTCCAGCACCTGCCACAACACCCCAACACCTCCACCACTGCCCACAACACCCTAACACTTTCTACACTGCCCACAACACCCCAACACCTCCAACACCGCCCATAGCACCCCAACACCTCCAGCACCGGTCACAGCACGCTAACGTATCGAACACCGCCGACAACACCCCAACACCTCCATCATCACCGACTTTTATACCGTTAAATGTGTTGTAACGCCGCAGCAGGACGGTGCAAAGGCACAAGACTGCGATAAATTATCAACTAAATAATTAGTACGAAGTACGTAACATCCAGGTAGTGTTCGTGGAGTGCTCAGAAATCTGATGGTTTTGGGGAAGAAGAGGATCGTGTATCGTTGAATGAGGGTCTTCATGCCCCGTGATGACAGCAAACAAGAACGCCATTTCTCGGATGGTGAGGCTCCTTAATGATGGATGCTGCATTACTGAGGCTCCTCCTCTGGGAGATGTACTTGATGGTAGGGAGGGTTGTGCCGGTGATGGAGCTGGCTGAGTCCACAGCACTCTCCATCCTTTTTCGAACCTGGGCATTGGAGCCTCCAGACCAGCAAGAGTCAGAATGTTTTCCACTGTACAACTGTAGAAATTTAAAATCCCTCAGATGTCATCCCAAATCTTCTAAAAGTTCAATCGAAGTAGAGCCGCTGGCGTTGCTTTCTGATCGCAATAAAATCCACCGAACGTGCCCTCCCTGGGACATAGTTGTATGAATTTAGATCTGTATTAGTGGGGGATTTTAAGTTCCACAATATTCCCCAGCCCTAAACTTGAACCGGACTAATTTGGGGGGAATTAGACAGTAACCAGCAGATGTCGGTTGGCTGAGATTGTTTGAAGCGAGAGGAACGAATGGAAAGTAGGAGGTTTTGAAGATTGTGATGTCAAATGCCCGGGAGCAGCATGTCCCTATTGGAGGGAAGGGTAAACCTGAAAGGTTTAGGGAACCCTGGCTGACGAAGGATATTGAAGTTCTCGTCAAGAAAAAGAAGGAAGCATACATTAGGTTCAGGAGGTCTGGTTTAATCGTTCTCTCTTGATGACTACGAGAAAGTTAAGGATACACTTCAGAGTGAAATCAGGAATGTGAAGTGAGGGTGCGAGATAAATCGGGCAGTTAGGTTTAAGGAAAATCCCAAGAGGTTCTCCATATTATCTATATTTAATTAAAGAGTGACTCGGGGGAGAGTAGGTCCCGCAGAGAACCGTAGGTCCGTAGAGACCTACTCTAAGGCCCCTAATGTCTTCAGCACCATGACATGGGTGGGAATTTTCAGAAACATTTCTCTAGTTTAAAAAGCGGGGACAGAGAAAAAAAGAAAAAAAAACTTCGGAAGCTTCGTGGGCTTCGCTTCGGAGGACTTCGGAGCAGATAAAATTTTCTTTATCTTTTTTATTAGGGTTTTAAGTATAAGGCTTATTTTTAGTAGGGTTGTAATTTATTAGGGTTAGTATTTTTATCAGGTACTTTTTATAAGGTTGTAAAAGTTTTAAGTGGTCGAGTGGGTGTGGGACTGCACAGGCGCGGCGCGGGCAGTTTGAAAAGCAAACCGCCGTATCCAGCCGGCAGCGTCGGAGCGTGTAACAGAGTGTTCTGGACTTTGGCTCAAGGGGCTTCGGCGTAAAGGGGCGAGGAAAGGTAGGTGACTTGAATTAAGGAAGAATATGAGTGCGGTTTCCTGTACTCAGTGTCAGATGTGGGAGATTCCGAGTTTCTCCCTGCCTCCGGGATGGCTACATCTGCGCCCAGTGTGTCGAGCTGCAGCACCTGAGGGACCGTGTTGGGGAACTGGAGATGCAGCTCCATGACTTACGTCTGGTCAGAGAGAGTAATGAGGTGATTGCTAGGAGTTACAGGCAAGTGGTCACGCTGGGAACATCGGAATCAGGCAATTGGGTCACAGTCAGGATGGGGAAGGGAAAGGGAAAGGGGACGAGTCAGGTACTAGATAGCACCCCTGTGGCTGTACCCCTTGACACTGCTTGAGTACTATTGGGGGAGACAGCATACCTGGGGGAAGCAACAATGGCAGTGTCTCTTGCACAGAGGCCGGCCCTGTTCCTCAGATAGGTAGGGAAGGAGTGAGGAGGGCACTAGTGATAGGGGACTCTACAGTTAAGTGGACAGAAAAGTGATTCTGTGGACGCAGGAAAGAAACTCGGAAGGTAGTTTGCCTCCCAGGTGCCAGGGTCCGGGATGTTTCGGATCGCGTCAAAGATATCCTGAAGGGGGAGGGAGAACAGCCAGAAGTCGTGGTACATATTGGTACCAACGACATAGGTGGGAGGAAGGAATGAGGTCCTGAAAGGAGACTATAATTAGGAAGGAAGTTGAGAAGCAGGACATCAAAGGTAGAAATTTTCGGATTACTGCCTGTGCTAAGCGACAGTGGGTATAGGAACAGAATGAGGAGGAGGTTAAATGCGTGGTTGAGGGATTGGACGAAGGAGCAGGGATTCAGTTTTCTGGATCATTGGGGCCTCTTTTGGGGCAGGTATGACCTGTTCAAAGAGGACGGGTTGCACTTGAATCTCAGGGGGACCAACATACTGGCGGGGAGGTTTGTTAAGGCTACTGGGGAGAGTTTAAACTAGAATTGTTGGGGGTGGGATCCATAGTGGAGAGACTGGGGAAGAGGTGTTTGTCTCTCAAATAGAGGAGGCTAGGAGTAAGTACCATAGGCAGGTGATAGAGAAGGACATGTTCAGACAGGCTTAAGAAGTGTCTATTTGAACGCAAGGAGTGTTGTGAACATGGCGGATGAGCTTAGAGCTTGGATCGATACTTGGAGCTATGATATGGTGGCCGTTATGGAGACCTGGATATCTCCGGGGCTGGAATGGTTGATTCAAGTGCCGGGTTTTAGATGTTTCTGGAAGGACAGGGAGGGAGGCAAGAGAGGTGGAGGAGTGACACTGTTGATCAGAGATAGTTCCACGGCTGCGGAAATGGTGGAGGGAAAGTCTACGGAGTCTCTGTGGGTGCAGGTTAGGAACAGGAAGGGGTCGATAACTGTGTTATTTTTGGCAGCCCAATAGTGACAGGGTTATTGAGTAGCAGATAAGGTAAGAGATCCTGGAAAGGTGAGAGAAGAACAGAGTTGTTGTGATGGGGTCTTTTAATTTCCAAAACATCGATTGGCATCTCCAGACAGTGAGGGGTTTAGGTGGCGTGGAGTTTGTTAGGTGTGTTCAGGAAGGGTTCTTGACACAGTATGTAGATAGACCTACAAGAGGAGAGTCTGTGTTTATTTGATATGAGGGAAATTAACCTGTCAGGTGTCAGATCTCTCAGTGGGTGAACATTTTGGTGATAGTGATCATAATTCCACCTCCTTTACGTTAGCACTGGACAGGAATAGGAACAAACAGTCTGGAAAGGTGTTTACGTGGAGTAAAGTGCATTATGAGGCTCTCAGGCAGGAACTTGGAAGATTAAATTGGGAACAGATGTTCTCTGCGAAAAGACTGAAGATATGTGGCAAATGTTCAGGGGATATTTGTTTGGAGCTCTGAACAGACGTTCCGATGAGACAGGGGAATCATGATAGGATACAGGAAACGTGGTATACGAAGGCTATAATAAATCCAGTCAAAAGGAAAGAAAAGCATACATAAGGTACAGAGAGCTGGGTAATGTTAGAGATCTGGGCGAGTACAAGGCTGAAAAGAAGGAACTTAAGAAAGAGATTAGGAAATACAGAAGGGGACATGAGAAGGCCTTGGTGGGCAGGGTAAAGGAAAACCCCAAGGTGTTCTACACGTATGAGAAGAGGAAAAGGATGAAATGCTAAAGGATAGGGCCGATCAAGTGCAGCAGTGGGAAAATATGTATGGATCCGGAAGAAATAGCGGAGGTACTTAATGAATACTTTACGTCGGTATTCACCACGGCAAAGGATCTGGCAGATCATAGTGGGGACTTGCAGCAGCCTGAAAAGCTTGAGCATGTATATATTAGAAAAGAGGTGGTGCTGTAACTTTTGGAAAGCATCAAGTTAGATATGTCACCGGGACCGGATGAGATGTACCCCAGGTTGCAGTGGGAGGCGAGGGAAGAGATTGCGGAGCCTCTGACGATGATCTTTACGTCGTCGATGGAGACGGGAGAGGTTCCGGAATATGGGAGGGTTGCGGATCTTGTTCCCTTATTCAAGAAGGGGAGTAGGGATAGCCCAGGGAATTATAGACCGGTGAGACTTACCTCTGTGGTTGGTAAACTGATGGAGATGATCCTGAGAGACAGGACTTATGAACATTTGGAGAGGTATAATATGATTAGGAATAGTCAGCATGGCTTTGTCAAGGGCAGGTCCGATCTTACGAGCCAGATTGAATTATTTGAGGATGTGACTAAGCACATCAATGAAGGGAGAACAGTAGATGTAGTGTAGATGGATTTCAGCAATGCGTTTGATAAGGTACCCCATGCAAGGCTTCTGGAGAAGGTGAGGAAACATGGGATCAAAGGTGACATTGCAGTGGCTCACAGAAGGCAAAAGGTGGTTGTTGAAGGTCGTATTCCGAGTGGAGGTCGATGACCAGTGGTGTACCTCAGGGATCTGCACTGGGACCCTTGCTTTTTGTGATTTTTATAAACGACTTGGATGAGGAAGTGGAGGGTGGGTTAGTAAGTTTGGGGATGACAGAAAGGTTCGGGCTGTAGTGAATAGTTTGGAGGACTGTCAGGGTTGTCAGAAGGACATAGATAGGATTCAGAGTTGGAATGAGAAGTGTCAGATGCAGTTCAACCCAGATAAGTGTGACGTGGTTCATTTTGGTAGGTCAAAAATGTTGGCGGAATATAGTATTAATTGTAGGACTCTTGGCAGTGTGGAGTATCAGAGGGATCTTGGGGTCCGAGTCCATAGGACGCTCAAAGCGGCTGCACAGGTTGACTCTGTGGTTAAGAAGGCATATGGTGTATTGTCCTTCATCAATAGTAGAATTGAATTTAGGAGCCGGGAGGTATTGTTGCAGTTACATCGGTCCCTGATCAGACCCCGCTTGCATGTGGAAGGCATAGAGAGGGTGCAGAGGAAACTTACAAGGATGCTGCCTGGAGTACGGAGCATGGCTTATGAAAGCAGATGAGGGAACTCGGCCTTTTCTCCTTTGAGAGACGGAGGATGAGGGGGGACCTGATAACGGTGTATAAGATGATGAAGGGTATTGATAGGGTATATAGTCAGAGGCTTTCCCCCTGGGCTGAATTGGTGGCCACAAGAGGACAAAGGTTTCAGGTGCTGGGGAGTAGATATAGCGGAGATGTCAGGCGTAATGTTTGCACTCAGAGTGGTGAGTGCGTAGAATCGGATGCCGGAAATGGTGGTGGAAGCGGATACGATAGGGTCTTTCAAGAGATTGTTAGGTATATGGAGCTGAGTAAAATAGAGGGCTATGGGTAAGCCTAATAATTACGAGGGTAGGGACATGTTCGGCACAGCTTTGTGGGCCGAAGGGCCTGAATTTTGCTGTAGCTTTTCTATGCTTCCTTGCTTCTATGTCTCTAATTTTCTATATCATGTTTAAACTTGGGATAAAGTAGGAGTGGTACTGTTGATCCTTCGCTGAAATTTAAAGATATTTGGAGTCCATTTATTCAATATTTTCACATGATGTAGATCCTCTTTCAATAACTTTCCAACTTATAGGAACGGAGTTGACGACATAGTATTGCTCTGTTTCTGCTGAGAAATTGTAGACAAGTTTTTTTTTTCTTTTTTTTTGTTGTTTGTTTCTTTTTACATTTTTTCTGTTCAGCTTAGTTGATATTGTTTACAATTTTTCTTATTTATTTGTATCTTTTTCTTTTTTGATTTACATAATAAATCTTTTTCCTTTCCTTTCTTTTATATTATATTCATTTACTGAGAGATCAATAGATCAAAAGAATTTTTTTATATTTTATTCTTCTTTATGATTATCTATGTCATGATTGCTATCCTGATCTCTTTGTATTACATGTAGAAACATTGATCCTATATATCAATCTGTATAAATATGAAAACTAATAAAAAGATTGTAAAAGAAAGAGTGCCGAAATTCCAGGATGCTGCTTGGATTAGAGAGCGTGTGCTATTGCGAGAAGTTGGACAAACTTGGGTTGTTTTATCTGGAGCGTCGGAGTTTGAGGGGAGAACTGATCGCAGCTCCGAAGATTCGAGCGTCAAAGATAGACTGGACAGCCGGTATCTTTTCCCCTGGGAAGAAACGCCTGATACCAGAGGAAATGCCTTTAAGCTAAGAGCGGTAAATACAAAGGTTTATTTACACAGCGGGTGCTGGGTGCCTGGATTGCCATGTCAGATGTGGCGTTGTAGGGAAATATGATTGGGGCACATGAATACACAGGGAATGGAGGGTTATGGACATTGTGTAGGCAGAAAACATTAGTTGAGGTAAGCATTTAAAAACTTGTTTAATTAGTCCGGCACAACATCGTGGGCAAAGGACCGTTCCTGTGTTGAACCCTGTTTTGATACCCGGGTCTCTGGATCTGTAGATGCAAACCTCAAAGAGCGTAAGGTAATTCTGCCGAGAAGAACTGGCTTCAGATAATTCAAAGACAAAGTCAAGGTGAGTTTATTGTCAGATGCACAAGAACACGAACGCACAGGTGCAATCAAAAACGTACTTGTAGCGGCGCCACAGGCTCATCGAGTTACATAACCAGCATTCTCAAGTAAAACAAATTAAACATGGATTATACACAAATTGTTAAAGATAAAAAAGCTGATTTAGAACAAAACCAAGTTACAGAGTTGAGAAGATATTCCTTCCAGTTCAAATTCCCGGCCCGATTCTGCCTGTTTCACCCCAGTGTGATTGGAGTGGGAGAGACGGAGTTGGTTCAGCTGGGGAAGCGGCGCGGATATCGCAGCTGCTCTCCGTGCTGAGCGCATCGCACAATGAGAGTGAGAGGACACTTCACCAGCTGCCTCAGCTGCTCCCTGAACTTAGTCTGGGTCACCGCGTAAAGAGCCGCGTTTGTGCAGCAGCTCAGGAGCTGCAGCATGGGGCCCAGTTCCCTCATGCTTTCAATTATGATATGAGGTGGAAACACAACCTCAGAAATGAAAGACAATCGGGCCCACACAGAATTCACTGTAAACAGCGCCCACAACAGGATGAAATTCCCCGACACAACCAACAGTAAAATGAGGAATTTCCTGCGGCTCTCCATCTCCGGGTCTCTGGAACTCTTCCCATTACTGGGACCCCGGAGCCTCCTGCGGGGTCTGCTCGCCACTAAAACGTGTCTGATGGTCAAAGCATTGAGCAGGAGAATGAGGACAAATGGGATCACAGGCGTGAGAGGTAATGGAGGAACTCGACTGCACTCCATATCACTGAGTACAGAACAATGTGTCTGTCATAGCAAATCCCAGGCATATTAACAAACTTGTAGTTTCCTGAGAACATGAAATACCAGAAAATGTTCTTTAAACAGCTCAGCACAGTCACCTTCCCCAGAACCACAGCCGCCGTTCTCTCGCTGCAATATTTCGCTTTCAGCGTCTGACAACGAATGGCCACAAACCGATCAAAGGTGAAAGCGAGGGTGAACCAGACAGAACAGTCGGTGGCTGAGTAAAGCATGACGGCGTGCATATTACACACGGGAATATCGCTGAGGTAACCAAACGTTTCCAAATAAACTAATGTAATCTTCCTCAGCATCAGGTTGAGGACAATGACCAGTAGATCCGCCGTTGCCATGGCCACCAGGTAGAGAGTGACGCCTTTGGGGAGACCGCACTTTCCCCGCGGCAGGACCACAGTCGTCAGCACGTTCACTGTTTGGGGGGGGGGGATAATCACAAACATGACAGCGGGCTTGGAGAAACGTCAGCAGATTCACAGAGAGGGAAATCATATGTAGAGTTCTTGGATTCAGAGTTGGAGGGGGTTGTACCCGACACCGGGGTTGTCTGCTGGAAACCGGTATTATAGATCAGTGAAATAAACCAGCAACTGCAGAATAACGGCATCACCTCGACCAGCAGACAGGTGAGAAGCTGTGGTTATGTGGTCCGGTGACGACGTCTGATGAGAGAACAATTCTTTCCCTGTTCCAGTTTATAAACATCAAATTCCTCAGTATCTGAACTTCGGTTGAGGGAGAGCTGAGATATTGACCTGGTCAGTGTGCGGAATCTGCCGGGAATCCTGAACCTCATCATTGCGCAGTGCTCCTTTACAGAGTCGCTGATCATCTTGTGGTGACCGGGGATCGATGTGGGTCGGAGACTCGGTCACTCTTCCTGCTCTTTATCCAATGACTGTAGGTTGGACATGATGACGCAGCCACACTGTAGGTTGTGGTGAAATTTACCCAGGTCCAGTGGGGAGCAGTCTGATTCAACCGCACGTAGTGTTCGGCAGGGGGATGGGGATTGTCGGAAACTACTAGAGGTGTCAGATTAAAATTACACCATGATTAATGCAACACTATCTGTTCAGAGATTGCCGCAGCGAGTTCCGACATCTGGGATCACCAGGCACGGCAGCAGTGAGGAGAGTGTGAATTACTGAAACGGCAGTGCAGAGAACAATGTTTTTTTCGAACAAATAAACAGTTGGGGACGTGTCGCCAATATGAGAAGTTCACATCGAGAAACGAAGGATAAATAGCACGGAGATAAACGCCATTCAAGCCGCTTATCCCCGCACACGGAGCAGGTCTATGTATGGCATGACCCTCAACCGGAGCTCAGTGAGTGAGGACATTCCACTCCATTAATTGGCACACGTAATGAACAGTCCGCCCACAGTCCTCTTTAGCGAAGGCGTGACCACTGCTTCTCACCTGTTTGTTGGTCGAGTCGTTGGACAGGGACTTTCCTGGAACAGCAACAAGAGCGAGGACGGGATAGTAGACGGGCTGAATTGTACGGAGCAAATAGGAGATCCGTATGTCTACAGTTCTCCAATGAGCATCAGAAAATATGTGGACAGCGAGTGGGAATATACCCCGCCCCATCGGTGAAACATCCTACTCTCCTGTTTCCAGATTCCGACCGATTCCTGTAACACCTCACTCCCATGTTCCTAAATTCCAAACGGTGACCAGAACTTCACGCTCTACTATTTACAGATTCCATCCGTTCATGTAACATCCCACATTATTGTTCGCAGCTCCCGAATTATCTTCTTCCGCTGTGAAGCTGTTTCTCTTTGTCAGTGACGGAGGGGCTGCTCCCACTGACACTGTGAGACATCATCGAAAGGAAAAGATTTTAAAAGCAGTGGGGAAAACCCTGGTGACCCAACCAGGCTCCATGCACAATGACGTTAATTACACGCACAGAACAAACATCTGCGGTTAACCCCTTTGCATCCGGAGGTCTGGAGCAACACGAAAAATGAACCAGATAAAAGTGTGATGATGTCCAGGATATATATTCACCCACCTCGGACATTCTCCCCCCTCCCTGCGGTCAGAAGATACAAATGTCTGAAAGCACGACCTACCAGGCTCAAGGACAGCTTCTGTACCGCTGTTATAAGGCTACTGAACTATTCCCACGTACAATTGGATGGACTCTCCACCTCACAGTCTGCCTCGTTTTGACCTTCCACCTCTTTGTCTGCCTGCATTGAACTCCCTCTGCAACTGATACTCTTCATTCTGCATTCGGTTTTTGTTTTACCGTGCACCACCTCAAAGCACTGCTGTAATGAATTGATCTGTATGAAAGGTGTGCAAGGCAATTTTTTTGACTGCACCTCCATACATTTGACAATAATAAACCAAATTAGTACTGCTGAGTGAGATGGACCAATAGGGCCAGGGAGCTGTCTGAAGCGCCAATGGGTTTCGGACGTTTAATCCTGATTTCTGTGGACTTAGAACAGTTCCCTCAAAATTAAAGACCCAGATGAATCCTTTCTGTGGATGATAGGATGGAGATAGAAACCCGGGAACCTTGAGTCACATAATCTGACGTCACTGCGAAGACGATTCCTGTAAAGGACGATTCAGACTCTGTTTACAGACACTTCGGAAATAATGCGGGGACAAATTGTTTTAGAAAAATACGGCACAATACAGGCCCTTCGGCCCACCATGTTGTGCCGACCTTTAAACCACGACAAAGACGATTTAACCCCTTCCTCCCACATATCCCCTATTTTAATTTAAACCATGTGCTTATCTAACAATCTCTTCAAATTGAACAACTACCCTGTCTCCACCATTACCCCAGTCAGCGCATTCCATGCTCCAACCACTCTCTGGGTGAAATACCTCCCTCTGATATCTCCCTTGAACATACCAGCCAATACCCTAAAGCCATGTTCTCTTGTTTTGAGCATTGGCGCCCTGGAGAAAAAGGCGCTGGCTAACTACTCTATCTGTTCCTCTTAATATTTTGTATACCTCTAACATGTCTCCCCTCATCTTCCTTCTT
>NW_026262545.1:0-25439 GCF_009764475.1 Pristis pectinata
ACCCACGTGGCCTCAATGGATGATCCTCCAAGGATGTTGTCTCTAAGCACTGATGTATGGTCCTCCATTATCAAACCAGCCACACCCTTTCCTTGCTTACCTGTCCCTCTGCATCTGTTGCAGTTGTGATATTCCAGTTCCCAGAGCCAATCCACACTCTGAGTTCATCCACCTTACCTGTTAATTCCCGTGCATTGAACTATTTGTTGAGGTATTGAGTTCAAGAGTCAGGAGGTTATGTTGCAGCTTTATAAAACTCTGGTTGGCCCTTGTCTGGAGTGTTGCCTTCAGTTCTGGTCACCCTGTAACAGGGAGGCTGTGGGGACTTTGGAGAGGGTGCAGAAGAGGTTTGCTCTGGATTTGAGGGCATGAGCTATAAGGAGAGGTTGGACAAACTTGGGTTGTTTTCTCTGGAGCAGCATAGGCCGAGGGGAGACCTGATGGAGGTTTATAAAAGTCCTTTGGCCCAACTGTTCCAAGTTGCCTACCTGAGCCAGTCCCACTTACCTGCATTAGGCCCGTATCCCTCTAAACCTTTCCTATCCACAGACCTCTCCAGGTGTCTTTTAAAACATTGTTAATGTACCTGCCTCAACCACTTCCTCTGGCAGCTTGTTCCATGTACCCATTGCCCTCTGTGGGGGGGACGTTGCTGCTCAGGTCCTCTTTATACCTTTCCCCTCTCCCCTTAAACCTATACCCTCTAGTTCTAGACTCCCCTACCCTGGGGGGAGAAGGACTGATCATTCACCTTATCTATGCCCCTCAGCCTCACTGTGCTCCAGGAAAATAGTCCAGTCTCCCCTTATAACTCAAGCCCTCCAGTCCCAGCCAGGTCCCTGTGAATCTTCTCTGTACACTCTCACCTAATGACATCCTTCCTATAGCCAGAACATTTGGCACATCCCTTTGATCCTCACCAATTTTTACCAATGCACCATAGAAAGCATCCTATCCAGATACATCACTGCTTGGTACGAGAACTGCTATGCCCGTGGCCACAAGAAACCACAGAGTTGTGGACACGGCCCAGCACATCACAAGAAACCATCCTCCCCTCCATGGACTCTGTCTATACCTCTCGCTGCCTCAGTAAAGCAGCCAGCATCATCAAAAACCCCACACACCCCAGACATTCTCTCTTCTTCCCCCCCCTCCCATTGGGCAGAAGACACAAAAGCCTGAAGCACGTACCACCAGGCTCAAAGACAGCTTCTACCCCACTGTTATAAAACTATTGAACGGTTCCCTAGTGCAATAAGATGGACTCACGACCTCACAATCTACCTCATGGTGACCTTGCACCTTATTGTCTGCCTGCACTGCACTTCTCTGTAATTGTGACACTTTATTCTGCATTCATTTTATACTACCTGATGTACTTGTGTATGGAATAATCTGTCTGGAGGGCATGCTTTTACCCTGTAACTCAATACCTGTACAACCTGCCCCCTCTGCATCTCTCTATGGCAATGAACGCCAAGGACTGATTTCTGTCAGAGAAGAAATCTTTCTCCCCTCAGTCTTAAATGATCTTAATCTGAGACCATGCCCTCTGGTCCTGAACTCTCCCAATGAGAGAAAACAGTCTTTCAGCACCTGCCCTGTCTGGGACCCCCACCCCAAAAGAATCTTGTGTTTCCATAAGGTCAGCTCCCATTCTGTTTATGTCCAATGAGTAGAGCTGAAACCTGGCTAAAACTTTCCTCATGGGACAGTGCCTCACTCTCTGAACCTCCTCCAATGATCCCTCAAATGGGGGGAACCAAACTTGCTCACAGGACTCTCGATGTGACCGCTTCTGGTGCGTTGTGCCGTTGCAATGAGACTTTGCCGTTCCTACTCTGACTCCCTTAAAGCAGAGTACAGTATTAATGGTAGGACTCTCGGCAGTGTGGAGGATCAGAGGGATCTTGGGGTCCAAGTCCATAGGATGCTCAAAGTGGCTGCACAGGTTGACTCTGTGGTTAGGAAGGCATCTGGTGTATTGTCCTTCATCAACCGTGGAATTGAATTTAGGAGCTGAGAGGTAATGCTGCAGCTATATAGGACCCTGGTCAAACCCCACTTGGGAGTACTGTGCTCAGTTCTGCTCACCTCACTACAGGAAGGATGTGGAAGCCATAGAAAGGGTGCAGAGGAGATTTACAAGGATGCTGCCTGGATTACGGAGCATGAAAGCGGGTTGAGCGACAGAGGATGAGGGGGGACCTGATAGAAGTATATAAGATGATGAGAGGCATTGATCAGGTGGATATTCAGAGGCTTTTTCCCAGGGCTGAAATGGTGACCACAAGAGGACACGGGTTTAAAGTGCTGGGGAGTAGGTATAGGGGAGACGTCAGGGGTAAGTGCGTGGAATGGCCTACCAGCAACAGTGGGGGAGGTGGATAAGATAGGGTCTTTTAAGAGACTTTTGGGTAGGTACATGGAGCTGAGGAAAAATAGAGGGCTATGGGTCTCTAAGGTAGGGATATGTTTGGCACAGCTTTGTGGGCTGAAGGGCCTGAATTGTGCTGTAGGTTTTCTGTTTCCAAGTGCCGTCATTCCAATCATCTCTGCCACTGTGCTGCCTTTCTGTTCTTCTGAAAGGGAAGTTACAAAGACAGTGGATGGGACGAAGGGAACACTTCTGATACAGTGGGTTGTCAGGTGATCCCAATGTTTACGGTTTAGAACAGAACACTACAGCACAGTACAGGCCCTTCAGCCCACAATGTTGTGCTGACATTTTATCCTGCTCTAAGATCTATCTCACCCTTCCCTCCATCCCATATAACCCTCCACTTCTCTATCATTCATGTGTCCATCTAAGAGTCTCTTGAATGCCCCTGATGTATCTGCCCCCACAACCTCTGCCAGCAGTGCGTTATTCAATTTTTCAGTTATTCAATTTGTATGCAGTGCTTCAGTTATTCAATTCGTATGCACTGTGCTGTTTAAAAATCAAAGGGGTTGATCTGATAAATTCTGAGGGTTTCCTCCAGTTAGAAAGTCCATAACGATAAATGTAAAGGCCTATTTAAGAATGTAACATTCTGACTGTCTACCCTATCTGTGCCTCTTAATTTTCAAAACCTCCCCTTGGCCTCCAACACTCCAGAGAGAACAACCCAAGTTTGTCCTTGTAGCTTGTATCCTCTAATCCAGGCAGCATCCTGTTACACCTGGATCCTTCTCACAGTCTCCATGTCCCTCCTGTAATGGGGCGACCAGAACTGCATGCAATACACCAAGTGCGGTCTGACTGAAGTTTTGTATAGCATGTTTTAGCATTTGTATAGCAGGGTAAAAGCATTTGCATGTTTCCTTACTCTTGTACTCAGCACCCCTGCCAATGAAGGTAAGTGTGCCATACATCTCCTTTCCCACCTTATCCACTTATAGCCACTTCCAGTGAACTGTGGACCTGGAACCCAAGATCTCTCTGTACTTTACTGCCATTAGGGGCTGACCATTAACTGTACACTTTCTCCTTTTATTTGTCCTCCTGAAGTGCAACACCTTGCACGTGCCCAGATTAAACTCTATCTGCCACTTCTCTGCCCGTATCGGCAACTGATTTATACCACTCACAAACAAGAGGTCCTAGCACCAGTCTTTGCCTGAGAGAGCTGTAGAATCTAAATACTCCCAGTACAACTCTGATGCAAGGGGAATCACAGGCAGTAAAGTCGATGTGCAGAATCGGCTGTGATCGTGTTGTGTGTGAACAGCAGATTCCTGCACTTTTACTGTGTTCTGGAGATTGATGGAGGAGGTGCTGAAGATTTATAAAATCATGAGGGGCATAGATAAGGTCACAGCCTTTTTCCCATGGTAGGGGAGTCCAAAACTAGAGGGCATTGGTTTAGGGTGAGGGGAAAGTTTGAAAGGGAATCTGAGGGGCAACCTTGAGGCTGCTGAGGTCAAGAGGGTTGAGAGCTTCAAGTTCCTAGGAGTGGACATCACCAATAGCCTTTCCTTGTCCAACCACATCGGTGCCATGGCCAAGAAAGCTCACCAGTGTTCTACTTCCTCGGGAGGCTAAAGAAATTTGGCATGTCCCCCCTTGACATGCACCAACTGTTACCGATGCCCCATAGAAAGCATCCTATCTGGATGCATCATGTCTTGGTACAGCAATTGCTTTGCCTGGAACTGCAAGAAACTGCAGAGTTGTGGACATAGCTCAGCACATCACAGAAACCACCCTCCCCTCCATGGACTCTGTCTATACTGCTCGCTGCCCCAGTAAAGCAGCTGACATAAAGACCCCACCCACCCCAGACATTCTCTATTCTTCCCACCCCCACCCCCACCCTTCCATCAGGCAGAAGAAACAAAAGCCTTAAAGCACGTACCACCAGGCTGAAGAACAGCTACCCCACTGTTATAAGACCATTGACTAGTCCCCTAGTACAATAAGATGGACTCTAGACATCACAATCTACATTAGTTGGGGTATTGAGTTCAAGAGCCACGAAGTGATGTTGCAGCTCTATAGAACTCTGGTTAGACCACACTTCGAGTATTGTATTCAGTTCTGGTCACCTCATTATAGGAAGAATGTGGAAGCTTTCAAGAGGGTGCAGGGGAGATTTACCAGGATGTTGCCTGGATTGGAGAGTGTGTCTTATGAGGATAGGTTGAGCGAGCTAGGGCTTTTCTCTTTGGAGAGGAGGAGGATGAGTGGTGACTTGACAGGCGTACAAGATGATAGATCGAGTGGACAGTCAGACTTTTTCCCAGGGTGACAATGGCTAACACAAGGGGACATAATTTTAAGGTGACTGAGGAAGATATAAAGGGAATGTCAGGGGTAAGTTTTTTAGTGGTTGGTGCATGGAATGTGCTGCTGGCAGAGGTTGTGGGGGCAGATACATCAGGGACATTTAAGAGACTCTTAGACACATGAATGCTAGAGAAATGGAGGGCTATGTGGGAGGGAAGGGTTAGATAGATCTTGGAGCAGGATTAAATGTCAGCACAACATTGTTGGCCAAAGGGCCTGTACTGTGGAGTGTAAGAGAATGAGGGGTGATGTTATATACATAGAACACTACAGCAGTGAGGAAAAAGGCCCAGCCTGTTCAACCTCTAACTTAGTCCCTCAAGTCCCAGCAATGTCCTCTTAAATCTCCCCTGCACTCTTTCTGGTTAAATAACATCTTTCCTATCGCAGGGCAACCAGAACTGAACACAGTACTCCAAGTGCAGCCTCACCAATGTCCTGTACAACTGCACTGTGACCTCCCAACTCCTGTACCCAGTGCCCTGACAGACAAATGCAAAACTCCTTCACCACCCTGTCTACCTGTAACCCCACTTTCAGGGAACCATGTATCTGAACCCTGGGTCCCACCACACTCACCCAGAGCTCTGCCTCCATTCCAGGGAGAATGGACCCAGCCTTTCCTTGCACGCTCTGACCTCCTTTCTCCCACCCCCCCCCCCCCCCCAGACAAGTTCGGTTCCCTGACCAAGCAGCTGAGCGGGATGTTCATCGGCCCAGAGTCCGGGACCCAGAGAGGCGATGGGGACCCCTCAGAGGTCAAAGGTGCTGACCAGCTGCTGGACTGTGAGGAAGAGGAGAAGGAAGAGGCAAGGGACACAGACCTCACTCCCCAACCGGGGCACCCACAGGAGGACCAAGAGGACCCAGTCAGTGCCAGGGTGTGGCTGCAGGACCAGAGACCCACCAGCAAGTTGGTGCAGCGAGAAGGTCAGTGGATTTCTGGGGGGAAGGGTTAGTCACAGAGTCACACAGCACTGAGACAGTCCCTTCGGTCCAGCTAGTCTGTGCCCACTGAGACTGCCATCTGAGCCAGTCCCATTTGCCTGCATTTGGCCCATATCCCTCTGAACCTTTCCCATCCATGTACCTGTCCAACTGACCTTTAAACCTTGTTGATGTAAATAAAGATCTTTATTAGTCACATGTACATTGTGCAAAGACATTTCACTGTGTGTTTCAGAGTGTTCTGGGGCAGCCTGCAAGTGTCACCACACTTCTGGCACCAACATAGCATGCCCACAACTTCCTAGCCTGTACGTCTTTGGAATGTGAGGAAACCAGAGCACCCGGAAGAAACCCGCGCAGGCATACGGGGAGAACGTACAAACTCCTTACAGACAGCGGCTGGAATTGAACCCAGGTTGCTGGTGCTGTAAAGCGTTATGCTAACCACTACACTACTGTGCCTGCCCACCTGCCTCAATCACCTCCTCTGGCAGCTCATTTCATGTATGGACCACCCTCTGGGTGGGAAAAGTTGCCCCTCAGGTCCCTATTAAATCTCTGTATTTAAACTTGTGCCCTCTAGTTCTTGATTCCCCAACCCTGGAGAAAAAGACTGTGCACATTCACCCTATGTATGCACCTTGTAAATTTTTTTACACCTCTATAACATCACCCCTCAGTCTCCTACACTCCAGGGAATAAAGTCTGCTTAACCTCCTCTCTGTGACTCAGTCCCTTGAGTCCCAGCAACATCCTCATAAATCTCCCTCTGCACTCTTTCGACCTGAATGCCATCTTTCCTGTAGCAGGGCAACCAGAACGGAACACTGTTCTCCAAGTGTGGCCTCACCAGCATCCTGTACAACTGCAACATCACCTCCCGACTCCTGTACTCAGTGCCCTGACTGAAGGCCAGTGTGCTGAACACCTTCACCACCCTGTCTACCTGTGACCCTACTTTTCAGGGAACCATGTACCTGTACTCCAAGGTCCCTCTGTTCTACAGCACTCTCCGAGCCCCTGCCCATCACTGTGAAAGTCCTGCCCTGGTTTGTCTTCCCAAAATGCAACACGTCGCACTGATCTGAATTAAACTCCCATGTGCCATTCCCTGGCCCACTTCAGGACTGTGTGTGGCTCGGGTAACTTCTGGCGATGGCGATTCTGCTTTTGCTGCCCTGGTCCTCCCAGCTGGGAGAGGTCAGAAGGTGCTGTCTCAGGGGCCTCGGTGGGTTGCTGCACACACTGCCACTATGTCGGTGGTGGAGTCGGTGACTGGTTGTGGGTGGGTAGCCCGTCAGGCAGGCTGCTGTGTCACGGAAGGTGTCGAGATTCTCGGTTCTTGAATCTGCACCATTCCAGTTGAGTGGGGAGCATCCCGTCACACTCAGGACGTGAGCCTTGTGGATGGTGGGTGGGCTTTGTCTACAGGAGCAGGTGAGGGGCTGGGAATCCCCAGGTCGGTAACTCCCGAGTGCGGATGTGGCTGCCCCAGTTCTATTCTGGTCAATGGTAACCCACAGCACATTGAGTGTCAGGGGGGTGAGAGCTGGGTTTTTCTCATGATGGGTATCATCGTTTCCCGGCACTCGTGTGGCGTGAATGTTACTTGCCACCTGTCAGCCCAGGCCTGGTCTTGCTGCATTTGGATGGGGACTGCTTCATCACCTGTGCACGGTCATCAGCAGACATCCCTACACCTGACCTTGCCATTGTAGGAAGGTCATGGATGAAGCAGCTTGAAGATGGCCTGTGCTGACCCAAGGTGCCCATATCCCTCTGCACCTTTCCTATCCATCTGCCTGTCCAAATGTCATTCACGTACCTGCCTCACCCACTTCCTCTGGCAGCTCGTTCCATGTACAGACCACCCTCTGGGTGAAGAAGTTGCCCCTCAGGTCCCTATTAAATCTCTTACCTAACATCTGTGCCCTCTTGTTCTTGATTCCCCACCGCTGGGAAAAAGAGTGCATTCACCCTATCTGTGCCCCTTGTGGTTTTATACACCTCTATTCCTCAAAGTATAGGAGACTGACAGGTGATCCTATAAAGTCCCAGCCTGTCCAACCTCTCCCTGTAACTCAGTCCCTCGAGTCCTGGCAACATCCTTGTAAATCTCTCTGCACTCTTTCCAGTTTAACATCTTTCCCATAGCAGGACGACCAAAACTGAACACACAACTCCAAGTGCCTCCTGTACAACTGCACCATGACCTCCTAACTTCTATACTTGGTGCCCTGACTGACAAAGGCCGGCGTGCCAAATGCCTTCCTCACTGCCCTGTCTACCTGTGACCCCAATTTCAGGGAACCATGTACTTGTAGAACAGAGGGACCTTGGAGTACAACACTCCCCACAGCCCAACCATTCACTGAAAGTCTGACTTGGATTTGACTTTCCAAAGTGCAGCACCTCGCACTTACCTGAATTAAACTCCATTTGCCACTCCTCAGCCCACTTACCCAGCTGATCAAGATCGCCCTGTGAATTTTTTGATAACCTTCATTGTCCACTTCACCACCTATTTTGGTGTCATCTGCACACTTACTAACCGTGCCCTACACGTTATCCGAATTGTTGATATAAATGACAACAATGGGCCCAGCACCGAGCCCTGGGGAACACCACCGGTCACGGGCCTCCAGTCTGAGAAACAACCTTCCTACCATCGAGCCAAGGTCTTGGGGAAAACTACAACCTGACCTTCTATACTCAGTGCCCTGACTGACAAAGGCCTGTGTGCCAAACTCCCTCCTCACCACCCTGTCTACCTGTGACTCCACTTTCAGGGAACCATGTACCTGTACTCCTGGGTCCCTCTGTTCTACAACACTCCCCAGGGCCCTGCTGTCCACTGAACATCCCACCATGGTTTGATCCCCCAAAAATGCAACACCTCACTTACCTGGATGGAATGCGGTTTGCCACTCCTCAGCCCCCTTTCCCAACTGATCAAGATCCTCCCCCGTACTCTAACTTTTGATTTTGAGTATCTTATTGGTCAGGGCACTGACCGTAAGAGTCAGGAAGTCACATTTCAGCTGTGCAAAAGTTTGGTCAGGCTGCTCTTGAAGTACTGTGTGTAGTTCTGGTTGTCCCATTACAGGAAGGGTGTGAGGGCTCTAGAGAGGGTACAGGAGAGGTTCACCAGGTTGCTGCCTGGATTTGAGGGCATGAGCTATAAGGAGAGGTTGGACGGACTTGTGTTATTTTCTCTGGAGCAGCAGAGGCTGAGGGGAGACCTGATGGAGGTTTATAAGATTGAGAAGCACCGAGTACACAGTCAGTATCTTTTTGTCCCCCAGTGTAGAAATGTCTAATACCAGAGGGCATATGTTTAAGGTGAGAGGGGGTATGTTCAAAGGAGATGTGTGGGGCAAGTTATCTACACAGTGCTGCGTGTCTGGAATGCACTGCCGGGGTGGGGGTGGAGGCAGATACAATAGAGGGGTTTCAGAGGCTGTTAGACAGGCTCATGGATGTGCAGGGAATGGAGGGAGATGAACATTTTGGAAGCAGAAGGGATTAGTTCTGCATTTAATTACAAGCTTAGTTGGGCACAACATGGTGGGCTGCAGAGCCTGTTCCTGCGATGTGCTGCACTGCTGAGTGTCACAGGATGTATGTTCGGAAACCTCGATCCACCCCGACTTGCGTCTCTCCACAGCTCACCCACTGTCGAACCGGGGAAGACGGAACCAGCCGGGCAGACCACAGCTGGTGTCAGCAAAGGGCCGGTGTCCCCTGCAGGTCCTCAAGGATGACAACTCCCCAACCTGTGCACTGGCCAGGAGACAGGTACTGGTCCTCAATAGCGTCAGCTCGACAGAGGGAGGTGAATCGGCCCCAGGTTCCCGCTCCCCATCCCTGTCCCACTGACCCCGGGTTAGGGAGGGGGGTGAACCACCCTGAGTCCCTGCTCCCTGTCCCACTGACCCCGCCTACCCCCACCCCTGGGTTAGGGAGGGGGGGTGAATCAGCCCCAGGTTCCTGAACCCTGTCCCACTGACCCCGGGTTAGGGAGGGGGGTGAATCAGCCCTGGGTCCCTGCTCCCTGTCCCACTGACCCTGCCTACCCCCCCCCCCCCCCCCCCCCCACCACCATTGGGTGAGGGAGGGAGGGGGAGGTGAATCAGCCCTGGGTTCCTGAACCCTGTCCCACTGACCCCTGTGTTAGGGAGGGGGGGGGGGGGGGGGGGGGGGGGTGAATGGGCCCTGGGTTCCTGCTCCCCATCCATGGGTTGGGGAATGAGTTGAATGGGCTCCTGCTTGCTGCCTTCCCCCCCCTCTAACAGCCTCCTTTCTCTCCCCCTCCCTGTACCCCAGGTGAAGGTGTCTCTAGGCTCCTCAGGCAGCCCCAGCGAACTGATCCCCAGGACCCTCCTGAAGCTCGGACAGTCCCCGGCGGACAAGGAGAACCACAGATCCCAGTGGCTGTCGGGAGAAGTCAGGGCCTGCCCTCCCTGACGTTGTTGGGGGGGGGGGGTGTGTCACTGTGCGTCTGAGTGGGGTGGGGGATAGGGGCGGGCTGACCTGACCCTACCCCACCATCCTCACACCTCTCTGGAGGACAACACTAACCCTGCTCAGTCTCCCACCCTGCCGTGTTAGCTCAGCCCCGTGTCAAAGACCTTCTCCCACTGACTCACTACTCACTGCTGTAGATATGGAGCTTCCCACTGCCCCCAGGGTGAGAGGGGGACCTGTCCACTGCCTCTCCTGCTCCCTCGCTCTCCCTCTCTGCCAGCTCGTTTTATCCTGTTGAAATCGTTAATAAAAGTGCTGTTTTATTTTCTCCAAACTGTGTGTGTGTCAGTGCACTGGGATGGGCCTTGCACCCACCTCATCTGCACTGACATCCATGGGAATCCCATCGCCCTGCACCTCACCTGTTGGCTTCTGTCTCTCTCACTGGGCAATTCAAGGGCTGCTCCAGGCAGTTCTTGCATGTGGTCGGTGATGCTGCTCGGTGCACAAGGATAGGATGTGGTGGAGATTGTGGAGGGACAGAGGGACATCGGTGTATGAGGGTTGGACGCGCTGTGGATGGTGGGGTGTGTGGAGGGACAGAGGGACCTCGTGTACGAGGGTAGGACGTGCTGTGGATGGCGGGGTGCGTGAAGGGACAGAGGGACCTCGTGTACGAGGGTTGGGTGCGCACACACTCACTGGTGGGGAGTGTAGGGGGACCTCAGTGTATGAGGGGTAGGATATGCACACTGTGAACAGTGGGGAGTACAGGGGTGCAGAGGGACTTCTCTGTACGAGGGTGGGGTGCGCGTGTGAGTGCACACACACCGTGAATGGTGGGGAGTGTGGCGGGACAGAGGGACCTCAGCGTACAAGGGTTGGACACACACACACTGTGAACGGTGGGGAGTGTAGGGGGACCTCCTACAAGGGTAGGACATGCACACCGTGAACAGTCGGGGGGGGGGGAGCGGAGGGACCTCTGTCTACGAGGGTAGGGGACACACTGTGAATGGTGGTGAGGGACAGGGACCTCAGTGTACGAGGGTGGGACGCGCACACTGTGAACGGTAGAGAGTGCGGAGGGACTTCGGTGTACGAGGGTAGGACACACACTGTGAACGGTGGGGAATGCGGAGGGACTTTGCTGTACGAGGGTAGGATACACACTGAACGGTAGAGAGTGCGGAGGGACCGGTGTACGAGGGTAGGACATACACACACACACACACACCATGAGCGGTGGGAAGGGTTCTTGGGAGTATTAAGGAACAGGTACCCTGGTGTACAGATCCACTGCCCCCGCAAGGTTGTGGCACAGATGGATATTTTGGTGCCGAAGGTTCCCGGGAAGCTGGCCTTCATTAGCCGGGTGCAGAATACAACAGCAGGGAGGTCTTGTCACAAGTGGTGTCAGTGGCCCAGCTTTCACCACCCTCTCCAGCAGTGTGTTCCAGCTTTCACCACTCTGGGTGAAAACGGTCCCCCTCAGATCCCCTCTAAATCTATTACCCCCTACCCTGAATCGATATCCCCAAGTTTTACCCGTCTCTGATCTGGGGACAGGTTTCCTGCAGTCTATCCAATCCATACCCCCACCCCAGGCACCTACCACCCTCTGTGTTAAAACTCTTCCCCCCCCCCCCCCCCCCCACCTTCAATGCATGCCCTCTGGTATTAGACATCTCGACCCTTGGCGGAAAGAAAGATACTGGCTGTCTACTCTATGCCTCATAATCTTATAAACCTCTATCAGGTCTCCCCTCAGCCTCCGCTGCTCTGTAGAAAAAGACCCAAGTCTGTCCGACCTCTCCTTATAGCTCACGCCCTCTAATCCAGGCAGGGTCCCGGTGAACCTCTCCTGCACCCTCTCCAGAGCCCCCGCACCCCTCCCATTAAGGGGCGGCCAGAATTGAATCCAATACTCCAGATGCAGCCTGACTTCCTGACTCTTGATCTCAGTGCCCAGACTGATGATGTCAGCATGCCGTACGCCTTCTTTACCGACCTGTGCGGCCACTTTCAGGGAGCTGTGGACTCAGACCCAGAGATCCCCCCGTACATCAGCGCTGTTAAGGGTCTGATGGCAGGGTAGGGGGAGGTGGTGTCACATCTGGGAATGGGGGCTCGATGCTCAGTGACAGACACAGGATTGCACAGACCACACTAAGTCTAGAGGTTTATTGGCGTGTCTAACACCCAACTACAGAGGTCCCCGCCAAACCCCCCTCCTCCTCTTCCTGGATCCTCTACTCCGGTGCAGTGCGAGGTGGGGGGATGAGTGTGTCGGGACGACGGTGCCCTTTCAGTTCCAGATCTTCAGGAAGCTGTCCCAGGACCCTGTCGCCACCGCCATCCCGTTCTCCGGAACGCCCAGGCAGCTGACACGGTTGTCGTGTCCGGACAGGACACCTGTGGGGGAGAGGAGGGAGGCGGGAGGGGGAGACAGACCATGAGACGCAGTGTTAGCCCAGCCCGTCTCCACTGCTCCAATTGTGACTGATATCTCTTCCCCAACCCCATTCTCCCGGTGACCCTCAACCCCCCCCCCCGACCAATCATCAAACTGTCAGTCTCTGCCTCAGATACACCCAATGACGTGGCCTCCACAGTCCTGGGCAACAAATTCCACAGATTCACCTCCCTCTGGCTGAAGAAATTCCTCCTCATCTCTGGTCTAAAGGGACGTCCCTTTATCCTGAGGCTGTGCCCTCTGGTCCTGGACTCTCCCACTGATGGAAACATCTCTCCTCGTCCACTCTATCCAGGCCTTTCAGTATCCGGTCGGTTTCAATGAGATCTCGCCCCCCCCCCCCACACCCCCCCCCCCCCCAATCCTTCTAAACTCCAGCAAGTACAGGCCAGAGACAACACATGTACCTCATACGTTAACCCTTTCATTCCCGGGATCATTCTTGTGAACCACCTCTGGACCCTCTCCAATGCCAGCACATCCTTCCTTAAATACGGGGCCCAAAACTGCTCACGTTACTCCAAATGTGGTCTGAGCAACGCCGCGTAAACCCTCATCAGCACATCCTTGCGTTTATATTCCAGTCCTCTTGAAATGAATGCTAATGTTGCATTTGCCTTCCTCACCACCGACTCAACCTGCACGTTAACCTTTGGGGAATCCTGCACTAGTCCCTCGGCACCTCCGATTTCTGAATTCTCTCCCCGTTTAGTCCACGCCTTTATTCCTTCTGCCAAAGTGCATGACCGTACACCTCCCCACACACTGTATTCCATCTGTCACCTCTCAGAGAACATAGAAAACCTACAGCACAATTCAGGCCCTTCAGCCCACAAAACTGTTCCAAACATGTCCCTACCCTAGAAATTACTAGGCTTTACCGACAGCCCTCTTCTTTTTCTCAGCTCCGTGTACCTATCCAACAGTCTCTTAAAAGACCCTATCGCATCCGCCTCCACCACCGTTTCCGGCAGCCCATTCCCCGCACTCACCACTCTCTGAGTAAAGAAACTTACCCCTGACATCTCCTCTGTACCTGCTCCCCAGCACCTTAAACCTGTGTGGTCACCATTTCAGCCCTGGGGAAAAGCCTCTGACTATCTACCCGATCAATACCTCTCATCATCTTATACACCTCCATCAGGTCCCCCCTCATCCTCCGTCGCTCCAAGGAGAAAAGGCCGATTTCCCTCAACCTGCTTTCATAAGGCATGCTCCGCACCCCAGGCAGCATCTCCGCCTGTATCTGCAACTGATCTGTATCCTGCTGTGTCCGTTGGCAACCCCCTACACTGTCCACAACACCACCAGTCTGTGTGGCATAGAGACAGGCCCATTGACCCATTGGATCTATGCCAACCAAGATGCACCATCTAACCCAGTCCCATTTGCCTGTGTTTGGCCCACATCCCTCTAAACCTTTCCTGTTTATCTACTGGTGCCTTGTAGACATTGTTAATGTACTTGCCTCACCCACTTCCTCTGGCAGCTCGTTCCACGTACAGACCACCCTCTGGGTGAAAAACTTGCCCCCCAGGTCCCTATTAAACCTTTCCCCTTAAACCTGTGTCCTCCAGTTCTTGATTCCCCAACCCTGGGGGGGGGGAAGGCTGAGCATGTTCACCCTTTCAATGCCCCTTGTGGTTTTATACACCTCTAGAAGGTCACCCCTCAGGCTCCTACACTCCAGGGAATAAATTCCCAACCTGCTCAACCTCTTCCTATAACTCAGTCCCTTGAGTCCCGGCAACATCCTCGCAAATTGCCCTCTGCGCTCTTTCCAGCTTAGTGCCCTTTCCCACAGAAGGGCGACCAGAACTGAACGCAGTTCTCCAAGTGTAGCCTCACCGACGTCCTGTACAACTGCAACATCACCTCCTGACTCCTGTACTCAGTGCCCTGACCGGTGAAGGCCAGCGTGCCGAACGCCTTCCTCGCCACCCTGTCTACCTGTGACCCCACATTCAGGGAACTGTGTACCTGTACCCCGAGGTCCCCCTGTTCTACAACACTCCCGTCGTTTACCAGTCTCTCTATGTACCTGTACCCCGAGGTCCCCCTGTTCTACAACACTCCCTGGGGACCCTGCCCTTCACTGTGAACGTCCCACCCTGGTTTCTCTTCCCGAAACGCCTCAGCCAGCACCGCTGGGCTCTCTCACCGCAGCGCTCCGCCTTCAGCGTGTCCCAGACATTGCAGTTGAAGTCATCGTAGCCGGCGAGGAGCAGGCGGCCGCTGCGGGAGAAGGCGACCGAGGTGATGCCGCACAGAATGGCCTCACTGGCGTAGACGGCCAGCTCCTGGTCTGCCCGCAGGTCGAAGAGCCGGCAGCTGGCGTCATCCGAGCCCGTGCAGATGGCCTGGCCGCTGGGGAAGAACTGTGGGGGGAGAGCGAGGGGGGAGTCAGAGGGAGTCCCAGACAGTCCGTCCCCTCCCCGCCCAGGGCTCGGACACGGCAATCGGGCCTGTCCCAGTGCCGGATGGTCTGTGTATGCCGGGATGGGTCAGTGCATCACAGGATGGGAGGGTCCCCACCCGGCAGAAATCCCCACCATCACCACCCCAACCCCACCCCCACACCCCTCATGACCCCCACCACTCACACAGATGTCAGATCCGTGCCCCAGGACGGTCTCTATCCCAGTTTGGGACGGTCCCCTGACCCACTCACACAGATGGTGTGGATGTCGGACCCGTGCCCCAGGAAGGTCTCCATCCCAGTTTAGGATGTCCCACACTCACACAGATGGCGTTGATGTCGGACTCGTGCCCCAGGAAGGTCTGCCGACACTGGGCCTGCCGGATGTCCCACAGTTTGGCCGTGGCGTCGCACGCCCCTGAGATGAAGAGGGAGAAGTCGGGCGAGACGGCCAGGCTCATCACATCGCCGCTGTGGCCCAGGAAGATCGTCTTCTCCCTGCCCGTCTCGATGTCCCACAGGATGCTGTAGGGGCGAGGGGCAGAGGTCAGAGAGCGGTGGGCAGTGGTTGGGGCGCAGGGGTCAGATCGGGGTAATTGGTTGAGGTCATGGGTGGATGGGAGAGGTCAGGGTTAGTCAGAAGTTGGGGAGGAGAGGTCGGGGGTGAGGGGTCAGAACCTGGGGAAAGGTGCGAGAGGTCAGACCCTGGGGGAGGGGTGAGAGGTCAGAACCTAGGGTCTAAGGATGAGAAGTCTGACCCTGGGGGAGGACAGGTGAGAGGTCAGACACTGGGGATTAGGGGTGAGAGGTCAGGGCCAATGGGAGGAGGTTTAACTCACCAGGTGGTGTCGCCGGAGCTGGTGATGATCTCATTATCGTTGAGGAAGCGGCAACAGGAGAGGTAACCTGGCAACGAGAGGTGGTCCTTAGCAACCAGGCGTGTCGGGGTTCACGACCACCCCACCGTGACCCCTGGTCAAGAAGGTCATGACACCATCTGAACCCTGGGTCTGAGGGTCATGAACCCTCACACTCTCCTGCTCTCTCTGATGGCCGTCCCCTCTCCCCCCCTCGCCTCCCCACACTGACCCCCTCCAACCCCCTTTCACCCTCCCCCCCACCCTACACCCCTCCCCACTCTCCCTCCACCCTCTCCCCCCCAACGTCCCCACCCTCAGCGACCCCCTCCAAGGCCCTCTCTCCCCCTCCCTCCCCGCCTCTTCCCCTCCCGCCCTCCACCTCCCCCCACCCTCTCCCCATCCCTCCACCTCCCCATTCTTCCCCACCCCTCCTGTTCCTCCCTCTCCCTCCCCCTCACCGTTGTGCCCAGCCAGCTCCCGGTTGACCTTGACGTTGCCCTCCCTGGTCTTGAGGTTGTAGATGGAGCACATGTTGTCCAGCCCCCCGCAGGCAACGCAGTTCCCGGACGGAGCGTAGCAGCAGGTCATCACCCAGGAGGACCGCAGGGGGATGGCGTGGACCTGTGGGGGTGGAACAGAGGGGTCACACCCTCCCTGGGGGACGGGTCCCACACACACACACACTGACCCTCACTGGGGGACGGGTCCCACACACACTGACCCTCCCTGGGGGACGGGTCCCACACACACACGCACTGACCCTCACTGGGGGACGGGTCCCACACACACTGACCCTCACTGGGGGACGGGTCCCACACACACTGACCCTCACTGGGGGACGGGTCCCACACACACACACACTGACCCTCACTGGGGGACGGGTCCCACACACACACACACACACACACTGACCCTCACTGGGGGACGGGTCCCACACACACACACTGACCCTCACTGGGGGACGGGTCCAACACACACGCACTGACCCTCACTGGGGGACGGGTCCCACACACACTGACCCTCACTGGGGGACGGGTCCCACACATACACACACACTGACCCTCACTGGGGGACGGGTCCCACACACACACACTGACCCTCACTGGGGGACGGGTCCCACACACACGCACTGACCCTCACTGGGGGACGGGTCCCACACACACGCACTGACCCTCACTGGGGGACGGGTCCCACACACACGCACTGACCCTCACTGGGGGACGGGTCCCACACACACGCACTGACCCTCACTGGGGGACGGGTCCCACACACACACACACTGACCCTCACTGGGGGACGGGTCCCACACACACTGACCCTCACTGGGGGACGGGTCCCACACACACACACACACTGACCCTCACTGGGGGACGGGTCCCACACACACTGACCCTCACTGGGGGACGGGTCCCACACACACGCACTGACCCTCACTGGGGGACGGGTCCCACACACACACACACTGACCCTCACTGGGGGACGGGTCCCACACACACTGACCCTCACTGGGGGACGGGTCCCACACACACACACGCACTGACCCTCACTGGGGGACGGGTCCCACACACACACACACTGACCCTCACTGGGGGACGGGTCCCACACACACGCACTGACCCTCACTGGGGGACGGGTCCCACACACACACACACACTGACCCTCACTGGGGGACGGGTCCCACACACACACACTGACCCTCACTGGGGGACGGGTCCCACACACACACACACTGACCCTCACTGGGGGACGGGTCCCACACACACACACACACTGACCCTCACTGGGGGACAGGTCCCACACACACACACACACGCACTGACCCTCACTGGGGGACGGGTCCCACACACACACACACACGCACTGACCCTCACTGGGGGACGGGTCCCACACACACACACTGACCCTCACTGGGGGAATGTTTTACCTTATTGGTGGAGTAACTGTCCCAGACGATGAGCTTTCCATCCTGGGATGCGCTGACCAGCAGTCTGTAGGATGAAAGGCCAGGGTGAGACAGGAACGGGGTGTGGCATTGGGGAGGGTACAGGGTAAGGCAGAGTTTTATGTACTCACGCACGCAGCCCCGTACTGACCGGCTAATGCAAACACACACACACACTGACCCTCAGTGGGGGCAGGTCCCACACACACACACTGACCCTCAGTGGGGGCAGGTCCCACACACACACACTGACCCTCAGTGGGGGCAGGTCCCACACACACACACTGACCCTCAGTGGGGGCAGGTCCCACACACACACACTGACCCTCAGTGGGGGCAGGTCCCACACACACACACTGACCCTCACTGGGGGCAGGTCCCACCCACACACACACACAGACACACACAGAACGACACAGACACACACACAGATGCACAGAGAGAGAGAGACACACACACAGACCCACACACACACACACACACAGACCCACACACACACACAGACAGACAGGCAGACACACACACACACACACAGTGACAACAGGAAATCCACTCACCCACAGCCCACCAGCCGCTTCCACCCCCCCTCCCCCCCCCACACAGATACGCTGGGACCACGTGGACTTCCAACACCCCCTCCCTCACTGCCACAAACTACCCCCCCCCCCAACTCCCGTCTCCACCGCACCCCCCCCCCCACCCCGGGCTCAGTACCGTGAGTCGGTGCCCCAGTGCATGGCGTAAATCTTGGCCAGGTGACCCCTCAGGGTGCGTCGGGTCCTCATCTGGATCCGGCTCACCGGCTCCACCCCGGAGGCGACCTGCGGGTGAGGGGGGTAGGGAGTGAGGGGTGGGGGGGAGGGGTGGGGGTGAGGGGTGGGGTTGAGGGGAGGGGGTGAGGGGAGGGGGTGAGAGGAGGGGGGGGAGGGGTGGGGGAGGGAGCGGTAAGTGTCTTGTACAGGCCGTCTGCTGACCTCCCACCCGACCCCTGACCCTTCCCCCAACACCCTGATGACCGACCCCTGACCCTCCTCACAATCCCCACCTCCCTGACCTCTGACCTATCATCCCCAACCTGCACCTCCCTGACCTCCGACCTGACCTCTCCTCCCATCACCTCCCACCCCGACCGATCCCTGACCCCTCCTCTCTAACCCCCACCACCCTGACCTCCGAAACCTGACCCCCCTCCCCAACCACCACCACCCTGAACTCTGACCCCTCCGTCCCAACCACCCCGACCCCTCTGCCCACGACTCCTGCAGCACCACGGTTCCTGACCCCCGACCCCATACTGCCCCCTCACCTGGGTCAGGCTGCTGTCACACACGGCCTTCCTCGCATCCTGCCAGAGAGAGAGGGGGGGAGTTCAGTGCTGGGATCGTCCTGTGCTGTCCCGGTGGGGGGGGGGCATGTGGGGGGGGGGGGGGGGTCCCAGGGACTGAGGACGGACCCTGGGTCTGACCCAGTGACGTGGGAGGTTTCCCAGGGGCTGAGGACGGACCCTGGGTCTGACCCAGTGACGTGGGAGGTTTCCCAGGGGCTGAGGACGGACCCTGGGTCTGACCCAGTGACGTGGGAGGTTTCCCAGGGGCTGAGGACGGACCCTGGGTCTGACCCAGTGACGTGGGAGGTTTCCCAGGGGCTGAGGACGGACCCTGGGTCTGACCCAGTGACGTGGGAGGTTTCCCAGGGGCTGAGGACGGACCCTGGGTCTGACCCAGTGACGTGGGAGGTTTCCCAGGGGCTGAGGACGGACCCTGGGTCTGACCCAGTGACGTGGGAGGTTTCCCAGGGGCTGAGGACGGACCCTGGGTCTGACCCAGTGACGTGGGAGGTTTCCCAGGGGCTGAGGACGGACCCTGGGTCTGACCCAGTGACGTGGGAGGTTTCCCAGGGACTGAGGACGGACCCTGGGTCTGACCCAGTGACGTGGGAGGTTTCCCAGGGACTGAGGACGGACCCTGGGTCTGACCCAGTGACGTGGGAGGTTTCCCAGGGGCTGAGGACGGACCCTGGGTCTGACCCAGTGACGTGGGAGGTTTCCCAGGGGCTGAGGACGGACCCTGGGTCTGACCCAGTGACGTGGGAGGTTTCCCAGGGACTGAGGACGGACCCTGGGTCTGACCTGCTCCCTGTTCCCAGATCCAGGGGTGGGGTGTTGAGTTGTTTCACAGATTGTGTCAGGGCCAGAGCCTGGGACTGTCCCACCCCACCCCGCCCCGCCCCTCCCCACCCCTGCCCTGCACAATGATGCATGTGTGGGTGGGGGCGGTTACCCTCGGGCTCGCTCACCGTGATCTGCTTCTTGAGCGACTCCATCTCCTGTTTCAGCTCCTCCATCTCCCCCATCGTCCCTCGTTCTCCGATGGTCCCTCACCGGCTGCTACAGTCGTGGCCTGCAAGGCAAGGCAGGAGGGGGGGGGGGGGTCAGTGTGTGTGTGTGTCTGTAAGTGTGTGTGAGACCGTCTGTGAGTGTGTGTGTACGTGCGTTTGTCCCGTATCCCTCTGAACCTTTCCCACCCACGGATCTGTCCAATTGCCTTTTAAATGTTCACGTACCTGCCTCACCCTCTTCCTCTGGCAGCTCGTTCCACGTACGGACCACCCTTTGGGTGAAGAAGTTGCCCCTCAGGTCCCCATTAAAACTCTCCCCATAAACCTGTGCCCTCTGGTTCTTGATTCCCCAACCCTGGGGGGAAAAAACTGAGCGCGTTCACCCTATCGATGCCCCTCGTGGTTTTATACACCTCTATAAGGTCACCCCTCAGCCTCCTGCACTTCAGGAAGATAGCCCCCGCCTGTTGAACCTCTCCTTATAACTCAAGCTCTCCGGTCCCGGTAACGTCCTGGTGAATCTTTCCTGTACCATTTCCAGCAGCAACACGTTGCCTGTACCCAGTGACCAGCACGGCACACAACACTCCAACTGCAGCCTGTCCAGGGGTGGTTCAGCTGCAACACGGCGTCCGAACCCTTGTACTCAGTGCCCTGACTAATGAAGTCAGGCGTGGAGGAGAGGGGAGGGAGAGAGAGGGAGGGGAGAGGGTCAGAGAGCTGAGGGACAAAGGGAGGGAGGGATGGGGAGAGATGGAGGGGAAGGGGAGGGGGAGGGAGGGGGAGAGAGGCTCAGGGCTGAGGGACGAAGGGAGGGGGAGAGAGGGTCAGAGGGTTGAGGGACGGAGGGAGGGATGGGGAGAGATGGAGGGGGCAGAGAGGGGGGGAGAGAGGGAGGGGGAGAGGGTCAGAGGGCTGAGGGAGGGAGGGGGAGAGAGACGCACCTGTGCTGCTGGGATGACTCTGTGAGGTGAAAGACACAGAGTCAGCAGAGAGCAGGGTGAGGCAGCTGCTGTGTGACCCACCGACTGCCCTCTCTGCCTGACAGTCAAATCACTTCCTAGGCAAATGAGACAGGGCGTCGGGCGCAGGAGATGGAACACAGACCCGTGCCGCACAGGGACAGGCCCTTCGTGTTGTGCCCAACGCATCAAACTAGTAATTAAACACCTCACTAAACTAATCCCTTCTCCCTCCACAGTGTCCACAGCCCTCCGTTCCCTGCACATCCGTGGGCCTGTCTTGCAGCCTCTGACACCCCTCTGTCGTACCTGCCTCCACCCCCGGCAGCACACACCAGGCACCCACTGCTCTCTGTGGAGATAACTTGCCCCCACTCACCTTCAATGCACACCCTCTGGTATTAGACATTTCCATCCTGGGGAAAAGATACTGACTGTCTACTCTGTCTGTCCCTCTCATAATCTGATAAACCTCCATCAGATCTCCCCTCAGCCTCTGCGGCTCCAGAGAAAACAACACAAGCTTGTCCAACCTCTCCTTATAGCTCGTGGGCTTTATTCACTGGAAAGGCTGGAGGATGAGGGGAGACATGACAGAGGTATATAAAATATTAAGAGGAATAGATAGAGTAGACAGCCAGTGCCTCCTTCCCAGGGCACCAATGCTCAAGACGAGAGGGCATGGCTTTAAGGTTATGGGTGGGAGGTTCAGGGGAGATGTCAGGGGGAGGATTTTCACCCAGGGAGTGGTTGGTGCATGGAATGCACCGCCTGGGGTGGTGGTGGAGGCAGATACATTGGACAGGTTCAAGAGTTTGTTGGATAGACACATGGAGGAATCTGAGATAGAGGGATATGCGGGAGGAAAGGTTTAGATAGTGTGAGGGTGGTTTGATGGACGGCACAACATGGTGGGCCGAAGGGCCTGTTTTGTGCTGCATGGTTCTATGGTTAATCCAGGCAGGGTCCCGGTGAACCTCTCCTGCACCCTCACCAAAGCGCCCGCCCTGCACTCTTCCTGTAACGGGGCGACCAGAACTGAATCCAATACTCCAGATGCAGTCTGACCAGAGTTATATAAAGCTGCAGCAGAACTTCCCGACACTTGACCTCAGTGCCCAGACTGATGAAGGCAGCGTGACGTACGCCTTCTTTACCCACCTGTCGACCTGTGCGGCCACTTTCAGGGAGCTGTGGACTCAGACCCTGAGATCCCACCGTTCACTGAAACTGTCAAGGGTCCTGCCGTTTACTGTGTCCCGTCCCCTTACATCTTGACCTTTTCAAATTCCCTCAAGGGGTGTGGGCTGAGCCAGCGATGAATCGCCTGCTCCCCCCTTGCCCCTTGAGATGAAACAGCCCATTGCAACAGGACAGAGTGCAGTAATGACCCACCGGGATGTCACTGGGGGACTTGGGTCATCAGGTGAGATGGGACGGGCTGGGACTGTTCCCACTGGAGTGCGGGAGGCTGCGGGGTGACCCTGCAGAGGTTCCTAAAACTATGAGGGGCATCGATAGGGTGAATGGTCACGGCGCCCTTCGTTTCTCAGGAGGTTGATGCTCGGCACCGAATGCTCAGGCAGGGTAGCGTAGCGGTTAACGTAACGCTATTACAGCGCCAGCAACGTGGGCTCAATTCCCGCCACTGTCTGTAAGGAGTTTGTACGTTCTCCCCCCACCGTATGTCTGTGTGGGTTTCCTCCGGGTGCTCTGGTTTCCTCCCACATTCCAGAGACATACGGGTTAGGAAGTTGTGGGCCATGCTAAATTGGCGCCGGAAGTGTGGCGACACTTGCGGGCTGCCCAAGAACACTCTACGCAAAGGACGCATTTCACTGTGTGTTTTGATGTACATGTATCTCATCTCATAAAAACTTCTGCAGATGTCCCGTTGCAAGCATCCTGACCGGTTGCATCTCGGTCTGGGACGGCAATTCAAACGCACAGGAACGTAAGAAGCTGCAGAGAGTAGTGGTCTCAGCCCAACACATCACAGGCACACCCCCTCCCCACCGTCGGGAGTATCTACAGGGGGCACTGCCTCAACGAAGGCAACATCCACCATCGAAGATCCCCACCATCCGGGCTATGCTGTCTTCTCTCAGCTCGTCGGGCAGGAGGTACAGAAGCCTTAAGTCCCCACACCACCAGGTTCAGGAACAGCGACTTCCCTTCAACCATTCGGTTCTTGAACCGACCGGCACATCCCTGATCACTGCCTCAGTACAGCAACACTGGGGCCACTTCATGCTACGATGGACATTGTCTTTTTTATATCTACTAGTGTTCTTTCCTGCATAGTTTATATTGAATTGATGTTTCTCTTGCTGCTCATCTGATGCTCTGTGATGCTGCTGCAAGTGAGGATTTTGTTGCACCTCTGCACATATGTACTTGTGTGTGTGACAAGTCATACATACACATGCAAACATGCACACGCAAGTTAAACATACACGTACAAGTCATACACGCTCGTTCCACGTACGGATCACCATCTGGGTGAAAAACTTGCCCCCCAGGTCCCTATTAAATCTCTCCACTTAAACTTGTGCCCTCTAGTTCTTGATTTCCCAACACTGGGGTGGGGGGGGGAAGTGTGCACATTCACCCTATCAATGCCCCTCGTGGTTTTATACACCTCGAAGGTCACCCCTCAGCCTCCTACACTGCAGGGAATGAAGTCCCAACCTCTCTGCATATCTCAGTCCCTCGAGTCCCGGCAACATCCTCGTAAATCTCCTCTGTGCTCTTTCCAGCTTCATGGCAGCTTTCCCATAGCAGGGCGACCAGAGCTGAACACAGTTCTCCAGGTGCAGCCTCACCGACGTGCTGTACAACTGCAACATCACCCCCCGACTCCTGTACTCAGTGCCCTGACTGACGAAGGCCAGCGTGCTAAATGCCTTCTTTACCACGGCAATGACAGGGTTAACAGCTGGGGACAGGTGTCTCCAGTGATGATTTTACTTTCAAACTGTGTGGTCACGAAAACAACACAAACAACAACATGTCAACACAGTCCACAGATAGCAACAGGCAAAGTACAGCAAAGTAGTCAACAAGGTGATACTCCCTGTAACACACACACGCAGCCCTCGCTGTCACACACACACGCAGCCCTCGCTGTCACACACACACGCAGCCCTCGCTGTCACACACACACACGCAGCCCTCGCTGTAACACACACACACGCAGCCCTCGCTGTCACACACACACACGCAGCCCTCGCTGTCACACACACACACGCAGCCCTCGCTGTCACACACACACACGCAGCCCTCGCTGTCACACACACACACACGCAGCCCTCGCTGTCACACACACACACGCAGCCCTCGCTGTCACACACACACACGCAGCCCTCGCTGTCACACACACACACGCAGCCCTCGCTGTCACACACACACGCAGCCCTCGCTGTCACACACACACACGCAGCCCTCGCTGTCACACACACACACGCAGCCCTCGCTGTCACACACACACACGCAGCCCTCGCTGTCACACACACACACAGTCACACACGCACTGATACACACACACACGTGCAGACAGAAACACACACAGCCCTCATTGCAACATATACACAGACACACTCACCCTCACACAGTCAGAGTAACATTGAGGAGGGAGGGCAAGTTTTGGAGAAGGAGGTGGAGAGTTGAGGATGGCGGGACAGGGAAGAGGGAGGGGAGAGGGAAGGGAGGAGGAAGGAGGGAGGGATGAGGCGTAAGGACAGGGAGAAGGGAGGGAGACGGAGGGGAGGGAGAGGGAGGAGGGAGAGGGAGGGCAAGGCTGCAGGACGGGAGAGCAGGGAGTGTTGGGACAGACACCCCCACCCGGTGCCTACCTGGGCTGTTGCTGGTGCGGGAGGGAGACCCTGTGCCCCACGGACGGGCCGTCAGTGCCGCACGTGTGTGTGTGTGTGTGTGTGTGAGAGGAGGGTCGGACGGAGAAGCTCAGCGCCCGGCGGGCTGCGGGGAGTGCGGACAGAGAGACGACCCGTCAGCGAGCTGCTCCCTCTCCCACACTGAGCTGGTCTCGGCGGATCAGCTGGGGCAGGGAGCAGGGATTATCCCGTGTCCTGGATGTGGGCTTTAATTCCCTGACAGGATCAGGGCATCACTGGGAGGTGCTGCACTCAATCCCCCCTCCCTAATCATGGGGGGGGGGGGGGCTCGTGCCCTGACCTGCTGTGCTCTGTGTGTGAGGGGGGTGGTCACAGACTCCCGTGGGGAGGGGGGGGGGGG